>NW_011494770.1:522559-523883 GCF_000754665.1 Bison bison bison
TAGAGTGCCTGATGAACTATGGAAGGAGGTTCGTGACATTGTACAGGAGACAGGGATCAAGACCATCCCCATGGAAAAGAAATGCAAAAAGGCAAAATGGCTGTCTGAGGAGGCCTTACAAATAGCTGTGAAAAGAAGAGACACGAAAAGCAAAGGAGAAAAGGAAAGATATACTCATTTGAATGCAGAATTCCAAAGAATAGCAAGGAGAGATAAGAAAGCCTTCCTCAGCGATCAATGCAAAGAAATAGAGGAAAACAATCGAATGGGAAAGACTAGAGATCTCTTCAAGAAAATCAGAGATACCAAGGGGATATTTCATGCAAAGATGGGCTCAATAAAGGACAGAAATGGCATGGACCTAACTGAAGCAGAAGATATTAAGAAGTGGTGGCAAGAATACACAGAAGAAATGTACAAAAATGATCTTCATGACGCAGATAATCACAATGGTGTGATCACTCACCTAGAGACAGACATCCTGGAATGTGAAGTCAAGTGGGCCTTAGGAAGCATCACTGTGAACAAAGCTAGCAGAGGTGACGGAATTCCAGTTAAGCTATTTCAAATCCTGAAGGATGATGCTGCAAAAGTCCTGCACTCAAATGCCAGCAAATTTGGAAAACTCAGCAGTGGCCACAGGACTGGAAAAGGTCAGTTTTCATTCCAATCCCAAAGAAAGGCAATGTCAAAGAATGCTCAAACTACCTCACAATTGCACTCATCTCCCATGCTAGTAAAGTAATGCTCAAAATTCTCCAAGCCAGGCTTCAGCAAAAGGTGAAACATGAACTTCCTGATGTTCAAGTTGGTTTTAGAAAAGACAGAGGAACCAGAGATCAAATTGCCAACATCCGCTGGATCATGGCAAAAGCAAGAGAGTTCCAGAAAAACATCTATTTCTGCTTTATTGACTATGCCAAAGCCTTTGACTGTGTGGATCACAATAAACTGTGGAAAGTTCTTCAAGAGATGGGAATACCAGACCACCTGACCTGCCTCTTGAGAAACCTATATGCAGGTCAGGAAGCAACAGTCAAAACTGAACATGGAACAACAGACAGACTCCTTTTCCAAATAGGAAAAGGAGTACGTCAAGGCTGTATATTGTCACCCTGTTTATTTAACTTCTATGCAGAGTACATCATGAGAAATGCTGGGCTGAATGAACCACAAGCTGGAATCAAGATTGCTGGGAGATATATCAATAACCTCAGATATGCAGATGACACCACCCTTATGGCAGAAAGTGAAGAAGAACTAAAGAGCCTCTTGATGAAAGAGAAAGAGGAGAGTGAAAAAGTTGGCTTAAAGCTCAACATTC
>NW_011494770.1:523983-552681 GCF_000754665.1 Bison bison bison
AAAGAGAAAGAGGAGAGTGAAAAAGTTGGCTTAAAGCTCAACATTCAGAAAACGAAGATCATGGCATCTGGTCCCATCACTTCATGGGAAATAGATGGGGAAACAGTGGTAACAGTGGCTGACTTTATTTTGGGGAGCTCCAAAATCACTGCAGATGGTGTTTTCAGCCATGAAATTAAAAGATGCTTACTCCTTGGAAAGAAAGTTATGACCAACCTATATAGCATATTAAAAAGCAGAGACATTACTTTGCCAACAAAGGTCCATCTAGTCAAGGCTATGGTTTTTCCAGTGGTCATGTATTGATGTGAGAGTTGGACTGTGAAGAAAGCTGAACACCAAAGAATTGATGCCTTTGAACTGTGGTCTTGAGAGTCCCTTGGACTACAAGGAGATCCAACCAGTCCATCCTAAAGGAGATCAGTCCTGGGTTTTCATTGAAAGGACTGATTTTGAAGCTGAAACTCCAATACTTTGATCACCTCATGCTAAGTGCGGACTCTTTTGAAAAGACTCTGATGCTGGGAAAGACTTAGGGTAGGAGAAGAAAGGGATGACAGAGGATGAGATGGTTGGATAGCATCACTGACTCAGTGGACATGAGTTTGGGTAGACTCCGGGAGCTGGTGCTGGACAGGGAGGCCTGGAGTGCTGCGATTCATGGGGTCGCAATGAGTCAGACACACCTGAGCAACTGAACTGAAGTGAACCATTGATAAACAGTGTTGTTATTAGTTTCTACTCACAGCAAGCTGAATCAGCTATATGTATATATGTATCCTCTCTTTTTTAGATTCTATTCACATGTAGGACTTCACAGATTATCAAGTAGGGTCCCAGCTATACAGTAGGTTCTTACTGGTTTTCTATTTTACACATAGCAGTGTGTTTATGTTAAATCCAATCTTCCAGTTTATCCCTTTCCCCCTTCCCTTTGGCAACCATTACTTTGTTTTCTACATCTGTGACTCTATTTATATTAGCTTCCACATATAAGTGATATATATTTGTCTTTCTCCATCTGACTTCACTCAGTATGACAATCCCTCGGTCTGTCCATGTTGTGGCAAATAGCATTATTTTATTTCCTTATTGTGGTTAATTAATATTTCATTGCATATCTCTATATCATATATATATATATATGAGTGTGTGTGTGTATATATATATATCTCCATATATATCTTCTGTATCTGTTTCTTCATCCTTTCCTCTGTTAATGGACATTTAGGTTGCTTCCATATCCTGGCTACTGTAAATAGTGCTGCAGTGAACACTTGGGTACATGTATCTTTGGAACTATGGTTTTCTCCATATATGTCCCATGTGGATTTATAGGACACTCTCCTCTGTCCACGGGGATTCTGAAGGCAAGAATCCTTGGAGTGGGTTACCATACTCTCCTCCTGGGGATCTTCCCAACTCAGGGATCGAACCCAGGTCTCCCTCATTGCAGGCAGATTCTTTACCAACTGAGCTACCAGGGAAGCCCTCATTCATATGTCCAGGAGTGGGATTGTTGGATCCTCTGATAGCTCTATTTTTAGTCTTTGTAAGGAGCCACCATACTGTTTTCTGTAGTGAGTGTACAAATTTACATTCCCACTAACAGTGTAGGAAGTAACTATTTTCTCCACCCGCTCTCTAGCATTTACTGTTTGTCGATTTTTTGATGATTGCCATTTTGACTGGTGTGAGGTGATACTTCATTGTAGTTTTGATTTTCATTTCTCTGATAATTAGTGATGTTGAGCATCTTTTCATGTGTCTCTTGGCCATCTATATATATACTTTGGAGAATCTTAGATCTTCTGCCCATTTTTTGATTGAGGTTTTTTTTTTTTTTGATACTAAGCTGCATGAGCTGTTTCTATGTTTTGGAGATTAATCCCTTGTCAGTCACGCCATTTGCAAATATTTCCTCCCATTCTGCATATTGTCCTTAAGTTTTGTTCATGCTTTCCTTTGCTATACAAAAGTTTTTAGTTCAATTAGCTCCCATTTATTTGAGTTTCTATTTTAATTACTGTAGGAGTTGAATGAAATAAAATACCTAGACATTTTCATAGAAGGAGTCCTTTTTAAGCATTGACTAGGTAATTTATTCCTTAATGGCAGCATATTGATCATTTAAGTAAAGGTCAAGATTTATTTAAAACTGGATCCACATAGCAGGTAATTACATGACTAATTCTCTAACAGTGTTTAAATTGGATATTTAAATAGGAAAATATCAAATTTTAGTATATATGGTTTTTCTTTAATGAAATATTTTCATCAGAACTTTCTCTTGGTTTTATGTCTGTTTAAAAATGTATCAATATATACAATGGAGTATTACTCAGCCATTAAAAAGAAAACATTTGAATCAGTTCTAATGAGGTGGATGAAACTGGAGCCTATTATACAGAGTGAAGTAAGCCAGAAGGAAAAACACCAATATAGTATAATAACGCATATATATGGAATTTAGAAAGATGGTAACAGTAACCCTGTGTACGAGACAGCAAAAGAGACACTGATGTATAGAACAGTCTTATGGACTCTATGGGAGAGGGAGAGGGTAGGAAGATTTGGGAGAATGGCATTGAAACATGTAAAATATCATGTATGAAACGAGATGCCAGTCCAGGTTCGATGCACGATACTGGATGCTTGGGGCTAGTGCACTGGGATGACCCAGAGGGATGGTATGGGGAGGGAGGATGGAGGAGGGTTCAGGATGGGGAACACGTGTATACCTGTGGCAGATTCATTTTGATATTTGGCAAAACTAATACAATTATGTAAAGTTTAAAAATAAAATAAAATTAAAAAATAAATAAATAAAAATAAAAAAGAGCTTAAGAAAAAAAAATGTATCAAAAATTACCCATTAAAAGCAAATGCCATCTTTGGCTATTGGACATTTTCATAGTAGTAGATAGTTTAGTGGTTTGAAATCTACATTTTCTCTGTACATTATTCTCTGTCTGGCATGAAGCAACCCTATGTAGATACCCCAACTAAGACTTTCCTTAGTATCTTCTACTCTTATATATTTGAGCCCTTGATTGAAGTAAAAAAGAGTCCTTTTGTCTGAAAAAGTGCAGAATGTAAGAAGAAGAGAATCTGCATATAGGTTACAGGAGGGCTACACCTTTGGTTTGATAATATTACTGAATCAAGGAGTTATTTCATTGATCATGTGAAGCCTGAAAGCACACTGAGATTGTAAAACAAATCAGTAATAGAAAAGACTTTTGTTGAAGTTGGTATTTCCTTTTTATTTTCTTTACTAATGCTTGGAATGAAGAGTTGATATGCCTTAGTAATCACTGATTCATTGTTATTTGTGTGGATCTAGTTTTTGTGACTGTTGGTTAGATACTGCTTCAATGCTGCATCCTGGGACTTTGCTATACCCAACTCATCTCAAGTGAAACCAGTGAGGGATTTTCACAGAGTGTGCTATATTCTCAGATCAATTCAGAGAGGGACAGATTTTGACTCTTCAAAATTCAGGACCTGTTGACTGACCTGTTCTCTAGCATGTCTCCATAAGTGATTTTGCAGCTAATGAGACCCAGAGTATAGAACCTCTTGAGAAGGCTCTAGACTACTGAAGTTGCCATGTGACTGTGGTCACAGCACTCATCTCTGCATGTGCTGACTCAGCATGCAGAGTTGATCCAATGCCAAGGCCACCAGACCTGACCAGTTCCCTTACTTTCCTTCACCAAGGACAGCATTTTCACCCTGCACCCCAGCCCAATTATTTAGGATTGATGCCTTGCTTATAATTTGCCCGTCCTATTCTCCAAAGATAGCTTCTGCTTCATAGCTCTCACCCATGGGCAAAGCCTTTCCATCTACCCACTTCTCATGCATTCACTGGTGCGTTTTGTAGTAATGAGGATCTTAGCATCATTTTGGTTATTTCTGAGTTCTGTTATTTGGTCAAAGAATATAGTTTTTAAACAATGATCTTTTTGAAATGTACTGATGATTCTCTTGGGAGATAGAATAAGATGTGATTTTTAAATAAGTATCATATGTATGCTTAAAAAGAGTGTCTTCAGGGACATGTAAAGTAAAATATATCAAGTTTATGAATACTTTTATTGTCTATAAATTTCCTCTATTAGTTTTCAAGAATGATTTATTAAAATTTATGACTCCCATTATTGATTTATCTATTTCTTTTTATTATTTCTTATGTCTTTGTCAGTTATAAGTCTCTATTATGACCATATTTTATTACTATTATAATGAGTGAAGCTATTGTTCAACTGGTGGTATGAAAATAAGTTTTTATTGATTTTTTTTTTACTTTAAAACATTTTTCTCTGATGTTGTGTTTGTTGGTCTCGCATCTGTTAGTGTGCCCATCCATTATATAACTTTTTCTGCTTTTTCATTTTCAATATTTCTGCATCATTATTTCTTAGTGTACCTTGTAGAAAATACATAGCTGAGTTATTTTCAGGGAGAAGTTGCTGATGTGCACATTTCTGCCTTCTGGTTAGTGTAGTGTGTATAGCCCATTTAAAATGATCAAATGATCACAATCACTTTTCTATCAAGACATCTCTCTCCTAACTTACAAATATCTGTATGTCTTTTTTCAATCTTGAATTTATGCTATGTTAACTTTCAGTGAAAGATCAAATTTTTCCTATTTTTTAAAAAAAGTTATAATTCTGTTCTTTTTTGTACTTCTTTTTTTAAACTTTTAATCTATTTTATGCATATTTTTCTCATATTTGAAATTGAACAATGTTTATATTCTACTCTCAAAAACATACTTTTGTAAAATGCCAAATCTTGGTTCATTTCTCCTCATCACTTCAATTCAATTTGTATTAATGTAAGTGGGAATTTCAGTTCCAAATTAAGAGCTTGGGAATTGGGAAAAATAATAGTACTTATTTCACAGGGGTTTTGTAAAGTTTGAATATTACTTATTTTTATATCCATTATTGCTACCTGTGACTTAAACATAATAAACACTTGATATTAGCAATGAATAATATCATTAGTATGGGTAACCTTTTTTCTGTCTTATTTATTCTTAGTTATATGATAAACTGGGCTTCCCAGGAGCTCAACTGGTAAAGAATCTACCTGCAATGGAGGAGACCACAGTTTGATTCCTGGGTCAGAAGTTTACCTGAAGAAGGGATAGGCTACCCACTCTGGTATTATTGGGCTTCCCTGGTGGCTCAGTCAGTAAAGAATCTATCTGCAATGCAGGAAACCCCAGTTGGATCCCTGGGTTGGAAAGATCTCCTGGAGGAGAGCATGGCAACCCACTCTGATATTCTTGCCTGGAGAATCCCATGGAAAGAGGAGCATGGTGGGCTACAGTCCACGGGGTCACAAAGAGTCAGACATGACTGAGAGACTAAGCACACACATACACACACGATAAATCTCACTCATTTAATGCTATTTTTGCTGGAGTTAATCATTCAGGTGGTTTTTAGAGAAGGGTCAGTGGGTGATAATATAGCTAAAATATTTTCATTTTGCATTTTAATATTATTCTTGATATAAAATTTATAATTTACTCCATGCAATGTAAAATATATAAATTTGTTAATGTCTTCTTGAATATACTGTTGCAATTGGGTATCCAAATTTTGTTCTATCAGATATTTTTGAAGATGTTCTGCTTTTATCTCTCAAGACTTAGAAACTTCTCTTTGCCTTTGATGTTCTTAAATTTCACTGTGCTGTCTAAATCTGTTAATCCCTCACCAATCTTTTCTGTTTAGAATCTTACAGGGTCTTACTTACAACCTACTGCTGAATATATTTTTCCAGCTTTTATAAATCCTCAATAATTATTTCTTCAAATATTTCCTGTCTTACCATTCTTGAAATTCATGTACACACACATGTGTGTATGTGTGTGTGTATATATATATATAAATTTACAGTAATCACAACAAATATATTAACTTAGAGCAAAGAGTGTGTGTGTGTGTGTGTGTGTTTAGAGAGTAGTACTTCTATCACTTATAATAATTAGTGTTGGCAGCTCAGTGTGTTAATATAAAGCAGACTGATTTTTAATAAGTTCTATTACCATTTAAAATTTTTATTTCTAAAATACATCCCCTTATTGCCTACAGATAAGATGAACTGTTCCCTCGGTCCTGTTCATATACCCTTGATTTGACACTGATCAGGACAATGTTTCTGAAAAAGCTGTGACATAATATCCATATAGTTTATCAACCCTCTTCATTACACCTTACTGCCAGAGCAAATATAGTCAACAAAATTCACAGTAACATTTGACTTTAAAGTAAAGAGAAGATTGTTTAAGAATAACAAATGTAATTTGAGAGTAAATGTTAAGATTTCTGGAATTTTTAAAGTTAAAAGTGTTCCCATGTTAAAAAGCCACAAGCTCATATTATAAATGCTTATTATTTTTAATAAGCAAAAGCTCATTGAAATGAATGAGATTTTTGCATCATTTTACCCAAAGCAATTTTGTGTAATAAGAGAAATTCCTTTGAGGTAGTCTGTTATGGAATTTAACTTCAGCTCAGTAAATTGTTTTTCTATTTCTTTGGAAATGAGAATTTCTAAAAAGTGAGTGCATATGAAGGTATAATAAATAAATAAATAAAAGTTAAACTATTGCTAATGATGTCATTTTTAAAATGTAAGAAAATTTTAGCTATATTTTTACATCAAGTCATTTGCAAAAATATCAAGCCCTCTATGGCTAACATTTGAAAGCTGTAACTGAGGAAGTAAGCAATGCTAATTCTAATAATTGAAAGAGAAAACTTATCACTTGAAAGAGGTTTGTCCCTATCTTTCCAACTTCATCTTTCCTTACTGCTGCTACTACTCCTCAGCTCTGTACTGAAATCCCAGCCACTCCAGACTCATTGCTTAATCATTCTCTTCATTGTCTTCATTCTCTTCATTGTCATATGCACTTATCTCCTATTTTAAAGACATTTAAATACTACTCTTCTTTCAAGGTCTATTTGTAATATCTGAAAAATCTGTCTTGCTCAGAATGCATCATTCTCTGCTCTGGGAAGGAAAGAACAATGTTCTTTGCTTTTACATCACTGCATATATAATTAGTGTATATGAATTTATATACTCATATCTATCTATCTATCTATTTATCTATCTATATGATTAGGATATATGAATTATCTGGCATGAAAAATAAAGATGCTTTACTTTTAAATCTTCTCTTGCCTCTAAGTTAGAAAGTAATCATCCAGGTATGTGGGACTTTCTATGGGTTCCTAATAGAACAAGACAGAATGCAAAAGCATTGAAAGATCACCTATGACTCAGCCATAAAGAACAAAATAACAGTGCAGTGACACGAGTGGACCTAGAGATTATCATACTGAGTGAAGTGAGTCAGACAGAGGAAGACAAATATCATATGATATCACTCATATGTGGAATCTAAAAAAATGGTATGTGTGTTTAGTCGCTCAGTCATGTCCGATTCTATGTGATCCCTTGGACTATAGTCTACGAGGCACCTCTGTCTGTGGGGATTCTCCAGGCAAGAATACAGGAGTGGGTTGCCATGCCCTCCTCCTCGGGATCTTCCCAACCCAGGGATCAAACACAGGTCTCCTGCATTGCAGGTGGATTCTTTACCATATGAGCCACCAGGGAAGCCCATGAAGCAGAGTTACAGATGTAGAAAAGAAGCACAAGTTTACCAAGGAGGAAAGAAGGGTAGGGATAAATTGGAAGATTGGGACTGGCATATACAGATTACCATATATAAAATTTGTTGTTGTTGTTTAATCACTGCTGCTGCTGCTGCTGCTAAGTCGCTTCAGTCGTGTCCGACTCTGTGCCACCCCATAGACGGCAGCCCACCAGGCTACCCTGTCCCTGGGATTCTCCAGGCAAGATCACTGGAGTGGGTTGCCATTTTCTTCTCCAATGCATGGAAGTGAAAAGTGAAAGGGAAGTTGCTCAGTCATGCCCGACTCTTAGCGACCCCATGGACTGCAGCCTAACAGGCTCTTCCGTCCATGGGATTTTCCAGGCAAGAGTATTGGAGTGGGGTGCCATCATTAGTGAAAGTGAATGCTGCTTAGTCATGTCCAACTCTTTGTGACCCCATGGACTGTACAGTTGATGGAATTCTCCAGGCCTGAATACTGGGGTGGGTAGACACTCCCTTCTCCAGAGGATCTTCCCAACCCAGTGACCTAACCCAGGTCTCCCACATTGCAGGTGGATTCCTTACCAGCTGAGCCACAATGGTGTGTCCAACTCTTTTGTGATCCCATGGACTGTAGCCCACCAGGTTCCTCTTTTATGGGATTTCCCAGACAAGCATAAGTGCCATTTCCTTCTCCAAGGCATCTTCCTGGCCCAAGGATTGAGCCAACATCTCCAATATTGGCAGACTGATTCTTTACCACTGAGTCACCAAGAAAGCATATACACACACACTTATATAAATAAATAATAGATAAATAATAAGAGCCTACAGTATAGCACAGGGAGCACTACTCACCACTCTGTAATGATCTATATGGGAAAAGAATCTAAAAAAAGTTGTGGATATATGTATATGCATAATTGATTCACTTTGCTGTACAGCAGAAACTAACACAACATTGTAAATCAACTATACTCCAGCAAAAACTAATTTAAAAAATAAAAATAAAAGATTACCATGACTGGCTGCTGCTGTGCATGGTGATGTCACACCCTCCCCTGCCAGGACAGCAGTGCTGATTTTGATGCAGTTAGATCACAGTTTTTCATCTACAAAGTAGGTTTAGACTCTGTTGTCTAACTTGCCATTGTCCTTAGAGTGTGTGTGTAGTTGTTGTTGTGTTTGATGCAAGTGTTGCTTATTAGCCAACCAACAGTAATTAATATATTTATCATCTCAAACTGCCAGGGAACACTGGAAGGAGACAGGACCTGGAATGGCAGAGCACATGTTGGATTACGCTTTGCTATTACTTTAAACTGAATAACACAGGGGTAAGAGCTACAGGTGGGGAAGTGATGTCATTTATTTCTCTCTTCGACAAATTAAGACCCAAAGTAAAGAGAAATTGTGATGCTGATAAAACTTTCCCTTCCAAAATATGTTACAGAAAGTTGACTCTTGGATTCTAAAGTGTGTAAGAAACTCATGTTTATAATAAAGAATAATGAGCATGGTAAACTTTCTATATTTTTCAACACAACACAATATTTGAATTGTTCTTTAGTCACTAAGTCGTGTCGGACTGCATTGAGACCCCATGGGCTATAGCCCTCCAAGCTCCTCTGTCCGTAGGATTTCCCAGACAAGAATACTGGAGTGGGTTGCCATTTCCTTCTCCAGGGAATCTTCCCAACCCAGGGATCAAACCTGTGTCTCCTGCGTTGGCAGGCATATTCCCAGAGTCACCTGGGAATTTACATTTGAATTAGTTGGTGTTAAATATTCGATAAATGATAGAGAGGAAGAAGGGAGAGAGGAATGAAGGAAAACAGTCTAAATACCATTAAAGTATGTGGTCATTATTTTGAAGCCTATTACAATGAAATTTAGCCTGTGTTACATGTAGAAAATATAATCTGACTTTCTGTCATTTTCTTAAAAATCACCACAGACAGTATTACCAAGGAACAGGTCAAAGAAACAAAAAGAAACACAATTTTATATTTTCACTGAAGGCTGTAGAAAACCCCTGTTTCCTCTGGGGTTTATCCTCACCTCTGTTGAGCCTCCTAGGGATATATACTACTTTCTATTTTGCTTGTATTTTGAATGAAAGTATTTAAATTGTCTGCTAACAATTTCTTTCTTCCCTTATTTTAACCTACCAGTTAAGTAATAGATTCACAAAAATTGTTTCTTTTTCCCTCTTCATGTCACTGTTTATTATCTAGCTAGATTTAGCCATGACAGTATTTAAGATAAATTTCAGTCATATGTCAAAAACTAGAAGGGCTTTAAAAATGTTTTTGATATCGTTTATTCCCTGAACTCAAAAAGATAAGCAGAGTTTTGTATTGTTGATTCTTCTTCCATTTAAATGATGGTTTGCTACTTTAGGTTTCCCAAATATGCGTATTCACAATAGTTAAAGGTTATTGTTAATATTTATCTTTAAAACATGGTTAATTAATTACTGACTGCATAGAGGGAACTTCAGTCCTATTAAAAATGGGTAATATTGTTTTCTATGTATAGGTCTTGTGTTTCTTTAGGTAGATTTATTCCTAAATATTTTATTATTTTCATCACAATGGTGAATGGAATTGTTTCCTTAATTTCTCTTTCAGTTTTCTCATTGTTAGTGTATAGGAATGCAAGGGATTTCTGTGTATTAATTTTATACCCTGGAACTTTACTATATTCATTGATTAGCTCTAGTAATTTTCTGGTGGTGTCTTTAGGGTTTTTATGCAGAGGATCATGTCATCCACAAATAGTGAGAGTTTTACTTCTTCTTTTTCAACCTGGATTCCTTTTATTTCTTTTTATTCTCTGATTGCTGTGGCTAAAACTTCCAAAACTATGTTGAATAGTAGTGGTTAGAGTGGGCACCCTTGTCTTGTTCCTGACTTTAGGGGAAATGCTTTCAATTTTTCACTATTGAGGATAATGGTTGCTTTGGGTTTATCATATATGGCTTTTATTATCTTGAGGTATGTTCTTCAATGCCTGCTTTCTGGAGGATTTTTATCATAAATGGGTGTTGAATTTTGTCAAAGGCTTTCTCTGCATCTATTGAGATAATCATATGGTTTTTATCTTTCAATTTGTTAATGTAGTGCATCACATTCATTGATTTGTGAATATTGAAGAATCCTTGCATCCCTGGGATAAAGGCCACTTGGTCATGCATGATCTTTTTATTATGTTATTGGATTCTGTTGGCTAGAATGTTTTTGAGGATTTTTGCATCTATGTTCATCAGTGATATTGGCCTGTAGTTTTATTTTTTGTGGCATCTTTGTCTGGTTTTGGTATTAGGATGATGGTGGCTTCATAGAATGTGTTTGGCCATTTACCTTCCTCTGCAATTTTCTGGAAGAATTTTAGTAGGATAGATGTTAGGTCTTCTCTAAATTTTTGGTAAAATTCACCTGTGAAGACATCTGGTCCTGGACTTTTGTTTGTTGCAAGATTTTTTATTACAGTTTCAATTTCTGTTCTTGTGATGGGTCTGTTAAGATTTTCTATTTCTTCCTGGTTTAGTTTTGGAAGGTTATACTTTTCTAAGAATTTGTCCATTTTTTCCAAGTTGTCCACTTTATTGTCAAATAGCTGCTGATAGTATGTCAAAAACCATCACAATATTGTAAAGTAATTAGCCTCCAATTAAAATAAATTAATTAATTTTTTTAAATGGGTGATATTTTCCCTTAATATTTAAAAGTAGATTTTCCTTGTTTTAAATTAAGGCCTTCGCATTTACTGTTTCATTTTACAGTCAAAACAGTAATAAATCTACTCATGGCTATGCGGAAAATTTTCAAATCAATCTTATTGGTCAGGGTGACTAGTTATCTAGCCATGGACAGACCCGCTCTGTACCATAATCACTGATTCTGATAAACTGGACAGAAAGCAGGAATCAGCCTTCCCAGTCCAATAAGTTCAGGGAAGGTCGATGACCTAAAGTCAGAGGGTAGGGCTGCTATGCACCTCTCAGAGGCTTCTCCTGTGGCATCACAATTTTAAGCTAACACGATATTTGGGAAAAACCCAAATTGCAGCTACTGGGCTTCCCAGGTGGCGCTAGTGGTAAGAGCCAACCTGCAATGAGGGAGACATAAGAGACTCCAGTTTGATCCTAGGGTTAGAAAAATCTCCTGGAAGAGGGCATGGCAGCCCATTCCAGTATTCTTGCCTGGAGAATCCCATAGACAAAGGAGCTTGGTGGACTACTGATCCATAGCGTCACCAACAGTCGGACAAGACTGAAGTGACTTAACATGCGTAGTAGCTAGTATGGCCACCTAATGTGAAGAGTCAACTCATTGGAAAAAACCCTAATGCTGGGAAAGATTGAGGGCAGGAGGAGAAGTAGGCGAGAGAGGATAAGATGGTAAAATAGTACCACTGACTCAGTTCAGTTCAGTTCAGTTGCTCAGTCGTGTCCAACTCTTTGTGACCCCATGAACTGCAGCACAAGTTTACCCAAACCCACGTCCATTAAGTCAGTGATGCCATCCAACCATCTCATCTTCTGTCATCCCCTTCTCCTCCTGCCCTCAATCTTTCCCAACTTTAGGCTCTTTCAAATGAGTCAGCTCTTCACATCAGGTGGCCAAAGTATTGGACTTTCAGCTTCAAAATCAGTCCTTCCAATGAACACCCAGGACTGATCTCCTGTAGGATGGAATGGTTGGATCTCCTTGCAGTCCAAGGGACTCTCAAGAGTCTTCTCCAACACCACAGTTCAAAAGCATCAACTCTTCTGTGCTCAGCTTTCTTTATAGCCCAACTCTCACATTCATACATGACTACTGGAAAAACCATAGCCTTGACTAGATGGACCTTTGTTGGCAAAGTAATGTCTCTGCTTTTTAATATGCTGTCTAGGTTGGTCATAACTTTCCTTCCAAGGAGTAAGCATCTTTTAATTTCATGGCTGCAATCACCATCTGCAGTGATTTTGAAGCCCAAAAAATAAAGTCAGCCACTGTTTCCCCATCTATTTGCCATGAAGTGATGGGACCAAAAATTAGAGATACCAAGGGAACATTTCATGCAAAGATGGGCTTGATAAAGGACAGAAATTGTATGGACCTAACACAAGCAGAAGATATTAAGAATCTAGGTGGCAAGAATACACAGAAGAACTGTACAAAAAAGATCTTCACGACCAAGATAATTATGATGGTGTGATTACTCACCTAGAGCCAGACATCCTTGAATCTGAAGTCAATTGAGCCTTAGGAAGTATCACTACGAACAAAGCTAGTGGAGATGATGAAATTCCAGTTGAGCTATTTCAAATCCTGAAAGATGATGCTGTGAAAGTGTTGCACTCAATACACCAGCAAATTTGGAAAACTGAGCAGTGGCCACAGGATTGGAAAAGGTCAGTTTTCATTCCAATCCCAAAGAAAGGCAATGCCTAGGAATGCTCAAACTACTGCACAAATGCACTCATGGTCCCATCACTTCATGGGAAATAGATGGGAAAACAGTGGAAACAGTGTCAGACTTCATTTTTTTTAGGCTCCAAAATCACTGCAGATGGTGATTGCAGCCATGAAATTAAAAGACGCTTACTCATTGGAAGGAAAGTTATGACCAACCTAGACAGCAGCTTGTCACTGATACACTAAAGAAATATCATACATTTGTTTAGTATTGGAAATCTGTCTAAATGAAAGATTTGTGTTCACTATTGAATTGAGAATTTTTTAAAGAACTGAGGTGTCTGATATTACTTCACATAGTTAATGAGAAAACTCTTTCCCTTTCAGACTTAGCTCTCTGAACATTTTTTATCCAGAAAATGATTTAAGCATTCTCTTTATTTTCTCAGTTTCCTAAACTCTAGCCATGATATCTTCACCTACTTAGTTTCTTCTTCTGAAAGTTCTACTATCATTTAAATGGAAAATGTCATTTAAATACCATCTATTCACTGATGTAGGCTGAAAATAATAGTTTATACTTTCCCAGTCAGTTAGTGAATCATATCCTGAAGATATGTCTGTTTATTCTGTCTAAAGAAGCCTGACTGAATTCAGGAAAGACTAGCTTTTTTTTTCCCTTGACCCTCATTTTTTTTAAACAGTAGTTTGCTTCTATTTCAGGTTAGTAATTTTAAGAAACAAACCAGTACTGACTTGGCAAGAAAAATAATTAATAGTTATATTTATTAACTGACAAATACAGGTAGAGTCTGAAAAAACCAAGGTCTTGCCACTAACAGATTCAGAAATGTTGAGAACCAGCTAAGTAGGGTGATTGCAGGAAGATGGTAACACACATGGATCGCTTGTAAACGTGCTTGAAAATTGTCTCCTTGCTTCACAGGTGTTTGTGCAGAAATTTTAAATTTCTTTTTCAAAGTTAGTTGCTTTTTTTTTTAATTAAGTAAGAGTAGAGTTTATAAGAAAAGTTTAATTTTTGGGGAGACAAAATACACAGATATGTAATTCTCCCACTGTAATAGAAACAACAACAACAATAATAATATATTTGACTTTGTTTTTAATTGAAAAATACCAATAATATACTTAAAATACTTCATGTTTTCTAGAAGTGAGGGAAAGAAGAATAAACTTACTGTTTCATTTGCTTGTATGTTATAGAAAAATGCTGTGTGCTTTCCTCTATTCCTTCTACTGTATCATTTTCACTTTCAGTAGCCCTTAAATCCTCATCAATATCCAGAGCACACATGCAATTAATGGATGTGCTGAGTTTCCTCAGTCTCAGATGAGAAAAAAAGGTCAGAAATAGCGTACTTACTATATTGTTAGGTAGGTAGAGTAGGAAAAAGGAGTCCAAAATGGCAGTGGCTAAAAGACAAAGGAGGGAAAAGCCTGCGAAAATAGAACATAGGAATGTCTGAGGACTGGAGTGAGGACCTCAGGTAAACAAACAGCACTCCTGGCTAACCCAATTTACATGAGGCAGGCCCAGGAGGAGGAGAAAAAACATATAAAAAGAGGAGCCAAAATTGGGCCAGGGGCTCTCTTCTCTTCACCTGTTTTGGGTTGGCATTCCCTCACACCCCAAAGATGTATTTTCCTTCACTTTGTAAACCAAACTGAGCTGTAACATGGAGCTGTAACACTGGCCCATCCAAGAGCTGTAACACTGTCCATCTGTCGCTTCAAACTTTTGTTGTGACAAGACAAAACCAAGGAAATTGCACACTCCCCCAACAATATTGAAAGTGATCATGGTGGTCATTTTTTATATACTATACATAATAAACTCACACAATATAATGTGGTTAATTTAATGCAATTACTTCATAATTAGAAATTACATGTTATTAAAGATTTGTCTAATTGCCTATGAGTCAGTCTTCTAAATTCACATAGTTTTAGAGACTCTGAAACAAAATCTTCCCTCTAGGAAATAATTGAAATACTGGCATTCTCTCCCAAATTATCTGCTAATAAGGAAAAAGAAAGAAGCTTCAACTCTTAAAAGCAACATCTTTTTGCTGATTTTAATGCTGTGAATTTTATATAGAACATTTCACCTCAAAAAGAGACAATTCACATCTCATTGTTAGGTATATACCATGTAATTCAGATGCTAATTAAAGTCAGTTAATGTCACATAAAAACAATTACCAGCTAGAAAGTTAAATTTAAAATGGTCTACCATTAGAAACAATTGAGTATAATTAACATTTTTGTTGACATAAGCAACATGTCTGGAAACTTCCATTCTTATAGGATTATATTAGTAAAAATGTCATTATATTCTACCTTGTGATATACTTACAAACTGCATAAAGATTCCAAATAATAGAAATACATATCAGTACCAAATGTTTAAGGAAAAAATTATATCAATTCTCTACAAATGTCTTTCAAATAGAAATAGAAAATACTCCCAACTTCGTCTATAAGGCTAGCATTATGCTACTATCAAAACCAGACAAAGACAATAAAAGAAAAATAGACCAATATCTTTCATGAGATGGATGCAAAAATTCTCAACAAAACACTAATCTAATTCAGCAATATATTAAGAGAATTTAAAAATGCAAACAAGTGAGATTTAGCCGATATGCAAGCCTGGTTAAGCTTCCAAAAAATCTATCGATATAGTCCATCATACCACCAAGCTAAAAAAATTTTTAAAGTTCGTATAAGTTGATATAGATAGATCAATGGATGTAGGGAAAGTATTTGAAAAAATCCAACACACATTCATGTTAAAAACATTTGATTAACTAGAGGAGGAATTTCCTCAACTTAATAAAGGCTATCTACAAACCGCCTGTAATTAATTTGAGAGACACTGGTGAGAAATTCAAAGATTTTATTAAAATTAGGCTAAAAATAGGAAAAGGAGTACATCAAGGCTGTATATTGTCACCCTGCTTATTTAACTCATATGCAGAGTACATCATGAGAAAGGCTGGACTGGATGAAGCACAAGCTGGATTCAAGATTGCCAGGAGAAATATCAATAACCTCAGATTTGCATATGACACCACCCTTATGGTGGAAAGTGAAGAAGAACTAAAGAGCCTTTTGTTGAAAGTTAAAGAGGAGAGTGAAAAAGTTGACTTAAAGCTCAACATTCAGAAAACTAAGATCATGGCATCCGGTCCCATCACTCATGGCAAATAGATGGGGAAACAGTGAAAACAGTGACAGACTTTATCTTTTGGGGCTCCAAAATCACTGCAGATGGTGATTGCAGCCATGAAATTAAAAGACACTCTTCGGAAGGAAAGTTATGACCAACTTAGACAGCATTTTAAAAAGCAGAGATATTACTTTGCCAACAAAGGTCTGTCTAGTCAAGGCTATGGTTTTTCCAGGAGTCATGTATGGACATGAGAGTTGGACTGTGATGAAAGCTGAGCGCTGAAGAATTGATGCTTTTGAACTGTGGTGTTGGAGAAGACTCTTGAGAGTCCCTTGGATGGCAAGGAGATCCAACCAGTCCATTCTAAAGAAGATCAGTCCTGGGTGTTCATTGGAAGGACTGATGTTGAAGCTGAAACTCCAATATTTTGGCCACCTGATGCAAAGAGCTGACTCATTTCAAAAGACTCTGATGCTGGGAAAGATTGAAGGCGGGAGGAGAAGGGAACGACAGAGGATGAGATGGATGGATGGCATCACTGACTCAATGGACATGAGTTTGAGTAAGCTCCAGGAGTTGGTGATAGACAGGGAGGCCTGGCGTGCTGCAGTTCATGGGGTCGCAAAGGGTCGGACAGGACTGAGCGACTAAACTGAACTGAACTGAAGTGAACTGAAGGATGTCCTCCCTCTCAATACTTCTTATCAACATTATACTGGAAGTCCTAGATAATGCAGTAAGACAAGAGAAGGAAATAAAAAATATACAGATTGGTAAGGGAGAAATAAAACTGTTCTCAGATGACATGATCATATGTGTAGATAATACAAAACAATAATAATAAAAGCCAATTAAAAGAAAACAAACTCTCCTTGAACTGGAGGCATAAAAGGTTATATGTAATGTTACAGGATACTAGGAGAAGGCAATGGCACCCTACTCTAGTACTCTTGCTTGGAAAATCCCATGGATGGAGGAGCCTGGTAGGCTGCAGTCCATGGGGTCGCTAAGAGTCGGGCACGACTGAGCGACTTCACTTTCGCTTTTCACTTTCATGCATTGGAGAAGGAAATGGCAACCCACTATAGTGTTCTTACCTGGAGAATCCCAGGGACGGGGGAGCCTGGTGAGCTGCCATCTGTAGGGTCATACAGAGTCGGACACGACTGAAGTGACTTAGCAGCAGCACCAGGTTAACAAACAAAAGTCATCTCTGTCTCATATTCCAGCAGTGAAATTTAAAATTAAAAAGATATTACTACTTATATTTGCACACACAGAAGCTGTTACTTTTGATAAATAGCATTTTCTTGTGTGTGCATTTTAATTAACTACAATTACAATATTTAGTTTAGAATGAATTAAAAGTATCATAGAGCTTCCCTGGAGGCTCGGTGGTAAAGATTTCACCTTTCAATGAAGGAAATGAAGTTCAACCCCTGGGTTGGGAAGAAACCCTGGAGAAGGAAATGACAATCCCTCCATATTCTTGCCTGGGGAATCCCATGGACAGAGGTTCAGACAGGCTACAGTCCATGGGTTTTCAAAAGAGTCGGACATAACTTAGCAATTAAACAACAGTAACAAAGGTATTGTGGTAAAAAATAGTAATGAAAATTTAGAAGATTGTTTGAAACATTCATCAGTGACTGTTAAAAATTCTTGTTAAATTTATACTTATTTGGAAATGTACTGATGATGAATGCTACTGCATCCCAGATCAATGGTGTCACTGAAATTCAATTTGTTTATGTTCTAAGAGGTATTCTGCAGATGACATTTAACTGTAACATAACTATTATCCCAATTTTATTTGTTATATTGTTGTTTATCTTGTCTTTTATTCCTAAACAATTTGTTTGAAAAATAATAAATAAAAGAGAATATTTACTGTCTATATATTTTTCTATCAGACTTTTAACTTAATGAAGAACTACTTTAGGTAAAACAATTTTCTCAGAGAGAACAAAATTATAAAGACATAAAATGAATATATAGCAAGCATAAATATCCTTCCTATAACTTTCAACCTCAGACAATAAGTTCCCTTCTCTAAAGGCAATAGCCACAGTTGCCGGTTTCACATTGCTTACCTGGTTTGGCGGGTGGCGGGAGGGTACTTCAAACATTTTAAAACATTTGTTTTTTCAAGATGATGGGGAGAGAGATAAATCAAGAGCATGGGATTAACATAGAGAATTGTAATGAACACCCATTTATCCCATTCTTCACTTGAATAAAAGAACCTTAAAATTCATTATGTCTAATTTTATTCCTCTCCCTCTCACCATAGATGACCACATTCTGGATTTTATCTCAATATTTTACTTTACTTTCCTGATAGCTTTATCTCACAGGCAGATATTTGGGATAAATTTATAAATTTCATTATTATTTAGATTCCTAAATAATATTATTACTTAATGTTTTGTTGTTTAGTCACTAAATTGTATCTGACTCTTTTGTGACCCCATGGACTGTAGCCCTCCAGGCTTCTCTGTCCATGGGGTTTCCCAGACAAGAATACTGCAGTCGGTTGCCATTTCCTTTTCCAGGGGATATTCCTGACCCACGGATCAAATCTGTGTCTCCTGTATTTGCAAGTGGGTTCTTTACCACTGAGCCAACCATGGAAAAAGCCCATTACTTAACGTAACCATTTTTAAACTTCATACAAATGGTCTCAAACTATATGTCGTTTTAAGAAAAAATATGCTTCAAAATTGTTTCCTTATTTATATATGTTGATATCTACATCGGCTTTATTTTCATTGCTTTTCAGATTTATATGTCTGACTCAGTTAAAATTTATCCATTTTGCTGTTAATGTATATTTGATTTGTTTTCCATTCTTTCTTTTACAATTTAAATTTTTTACCATGAACATTTCTTGTTGCTTATCCAAAAAAAATATACAAAATGAGATTGCTAAAAAGAGAAGCAAAAGGCAAGGGAGAAAGGAAAAGATACCCAACTAAATGCAAAGTTCCAGAGAATAGCATGGAGAGATAAGAAGACCTTCTTAAAGGAACAATGCAAAGAAATAGAGGAAAACAATAGAGAACCAGAATAGATTAAGAAGAGGTGGCAAGAATACACAGAACTATACAAAAAGGTCTTACTGACCCAGATAACCAGAATGGTGTGGTCACTCACCTAGAGCCAGGCATCCTGGAATGTGAAGTCATAGAACTCAGGAAGCATTACTATGAACAAAACAAGAGGAGGTAATGAAATTCCAATTGAACTATTTCAAATCCTAAAAGTTGATGCTGTTAAGTGTTGTGCTCAAAATGCCAGCAAAATTGTAAAACTCAGCAGTGGCCACAGGACTGGAAAGGTCAGTTTTCATTCCAATCCCAGTGAAAGGCAGTGCCAATGTTCCAAATATTGCACAGTTGTGCTCATTTTGCATGCTAGTGAGGATACACTCAAAATCTTTCAAGTCAGGATTCAGCAGTATGTGAACCAAGAACTCCTAGATGTTCAAGTTGGATTTAGAAAAGGCAGAGGAACCAGAGAAAATTGCCAACATTTGTGGAATCATAGAGAAAGCAAGGGAATTCCAGAAAAGCATCTACCTCTGCTTCACTGACTACACTAAAGCCTTTGATCACAACAAACTGGACAAGTCTTAAAAAGATGGGAATACCAGACCACCTTCCCTGTCTCCTGAAAAACCTGTATGCAGGTCAAGAAGCAACAGTAAGATCCTAACATGGAACAACTGACAGGCTCAAAATTGGGAAAGGATTACTTCAAGGCTGCCTAGCTGGATGAATTACAAGCTGGAATCAAGATTTCCAGGAGAAATAACAGTAATGTCAGATATGAAGATGACACCACCCTTATGGCAGAAAGTGAAGAGAAACTAAAGAACTTCTTGATGAAGGTGAAAGATGAGAGTGAAAAAGCTGGCTTTAAATTTAACATTCAAAAAAAGAAGATCATGGCATCCAGTCCCATCACTTCATGGCAAATAGAAGGGGGGAAAGTGGAAGCAGTGACAGATTTTATTCTCTTGGTTCCAAAATCACTGCAGATGACTCCATGAAATTAAAAGATGCTTGCTCCTTGAAAGGAAAGCTATGACAAACCTACACAGCATATTAGAAAGGTGTTTAGTTAAAGCTATATTTTTCCAATAGTCATGTATGGATGTGAGAGTTGAACCATAAAGAAGGCAGAGCACCAAATTGATCCTTTTAAATTGTGCTGCTGGTGCAGGCTCTTGAGAGCCCCTTGGACAGCAAGGAAATCAAACCACTCAATCCTAAGGAAATAAACCTGAATATTCATTGGAACGGCTGATGTTATAGCTGAGGTTCCAATACTCTGGACACATAATATGAAGAGCAGACTCACTGGAGAAGACCCTGAAGCTGGAAAAGATTAAGGGCAGGAGGAGAAGTGGGGGACAGAGGATCAGATGGTTGGATATCACCACTGACTCGATGGACATGAAGTTGAGCAAACTCAAGGAGATACTGAAGGACAGTAAAGCCTGGTGTTTTGCAATCCATAGGGTCACAAATGTTGGACACAACTTAGCGACTGATCAACAACAGCAACAGGATGTGTCCATACTTTGAACTTTACTAAATTATGAGAATTATTTTCCCCAAGTGACTCTTCACTTTTCAAACATCACTAACATGTATTTATCAAATACTTAGTTTATATTTTGCCTTTATCTTCTTTAAACTCTTAACACTCTTTCCACTGATCTTATGGGTGTTTTCTCATCGTTAGATTAACTCCAGCATTAACTCCTAAAAGAAGCTTTTCCCTTCCCAACTGAAGCTGCTTCCCTTTCCTAAATCAGTTTCTTATTATCACGTATTATATGCCCCTTTATGGGGCTTCCTAGTTGGTGCTATGGTAAATTACCTGCCTGCCAATTCAGGAACACAGGAGACATGGGTTTGAACCCTGGGTTGGGAAGATCCCCTGGAGGAGGACATGGCAACCCACTCCAGTTTTCTTGCCTGGACAATCCCATGGACAGAGGAGCCTGGTGGGCTACCGTCCATGGAGCTCCAGAGTCGGACATGGCTGAGGCGACTTAGCACATGCACACAAACATATCCCCTTTATATCTTGTCAATTTTAATTTCCTATCAGTAGCATGTAAGTGCATTGAGGGCAAGTTTGCTTTTGGTCTTCTTTTTCCCTGACTCCACAACACCTAGAACAGTGACTCATACACTGCTGGCACTTCAGTTGACTGTGGCCCTGTTCTGACCTCCACATTCAGAAATATAGGTATCCTTTGGATTTAGAACATGTCTTTAGTATTATCAGCAAAATTCTTTTCTGTGTATTACTTGTCTAAAAAGGCTAGTTTCTTGTTTGTTTCTCTGGAGGTATTTTTATTCAGAGATCAGCTCAATTTTACCTGCAGTTTTGATCAATACATTGTTGTTTTTCAGTTGCTAAGTCATGTCTGACTCTGTGACCTCATGGACTGTAGCCCACCAGGTTCCTCTGACTCACGGTAAGTATAATTATTATTCATTTGTGTGGAAAAAAACACACAAACAGTTTTCTTAAAAACGTTTTCATTCTGATACTTTTTCTTTAAAATCCTAAAATGTAACCAACAGACTTTGCACTAGTTTGCTATGCGGGGGTTTCGATACTTCTGTGTTATGCTTTTTACCTTTTATTACTCGAACTGTATATGTATAGCAACTACTTATCAGATAAACCAGTGTAGAATTAGTTTCATTCTGCGTTCTTATTTCATCATTACTACAATGGCGCTACGGCCATCATTGTGTCATTCAGTAAAATTAAATGTACCCTGTTTTCTCAGTCTTTTAAAATTCATTATTGATAGCAAACATTTTGAGCTACAGTTTATATCAGACTTTAGCCTAAGTTAAAAGCTTTGGCTGAAATATTTATTTTGCCTTATTTTTCATTAGTAAGGCTGTCAACATATATCTTTGAGTTTAAAGAAATGGTTTTGTGTTTCTGCAGATATCTACATAGCATTAAAACAGAGATTGTTTTGATTGTCTCAACTTGTGTTTTAAGCTAATTTGAAGTGACTTCACAGGCATTCAACAATTTATAATGTTACTATAATTCCAGTGACACTGACTAGATGTAGATCCATCATTGTGGTATTAAGCTCTGTATAGATATTCTTGCCTTGCAAGATGTATGCAGTTCTATCAATGAATCTTAATTGTTTGGGGAATTGTTTTAATCTGAGGGTTATTAAAATTGAGCATTACTATTATAGGTATTTTATTTTTTAAATGCATCCAGGAAAGTAAAGGAATTAAAAATAAACTTTAACATGGGAATATTTACCCTAGAGCTACAGCTCCAAGAAATGACTGGAGTGCTTTGCAGAGAAACATTCTGTGGATGCTGCTGAATATTTTCATTTGCATTACCATACCTGCCAATCAGCCTAAGCTGTATAGTTAGTATGAAAACATGATGTAGTAATCTAATATTAAGCCTGTTTTTTAAAAGGCAGTTCAAAATATCAGACATAGTGAGTTAGTATTGGAAATTCTTGGTCGTAAAAGAAAATGTCAGCCAGGTTTTATTTTATTTTTATTTATTTAATTGCTCTATTTTAATTAACACATTTATTATGTGCAGAAACTGAAAGTCTGGAGCATGTAAATAAGTATTAGTTCAGTTATTTTCCCCTTTGTCTTTTATTTCCCAAATTTTTTAGATTGTGACCTAGATTCAGATTCAGTGGAACTAGTCACCAATATTTAACAGGAAGAATTAAAATATACAGTACGCTAATGTTATTTCTCTGAATATTCTAATGCTAAGGATTATTTGTTTTTAATTCTCCTTACTGTGTAACAGCACTGCTAGGAAATATTCAACAATAATTATTAAATAAAGATAAGTTTATCGAAAGAATAATAATAAGCTTAGGAAGATAATTTTTTATCCAAAGATACAATGAGATATGGTGTTTTCCAAAGGGTAAAGTATATTTTTTTAAGGAAACTATACTTTAAAAAAAAAAAAAAAAAGCTTATAGCTGATATAGGCTCTTATTCTATGACAATGAAATAAAATATTGCATATTTTATGTGAAATAAAGAATATTTTGTTATGTGTATATGTATTTATATAATTTAATTATTTTAAAATATTTTTATACTTAATTTTTTTAGGATATGGGTTGTAAGCAGCTACATGATCTACTAGAATAATGTATAACAGAACATTAAACTTTTGGTAGTATTCTATTTTACAAAAGTATGTAAGTTTAATCTGATTGTTTCAGATACCTTAAGGATAAGTACAAGATTCCATAGCTGCTTAATCAACACATCCAAAAATTTAAAAAAAAAAAAAAATCACTCAGAACCATATTTTATAAACTGACATTTATTTTACTTATATCTTTTATAAAACAAAGAGATTTGCATATACATCTGATATATTTTGGAATAAGCCACATATTATATATAATTGTAATTGAAGTTAAATGATTTCCTAAATTATTTACATTTTCTGTTTATAAAAAAATAGAAATAGGAATTTAATCTTAAGAATTCCACCAGTGAGTGTGTGTGTGTTAAGTCACTTCAATTTTGTCTGACTCTTTGCGATCCCATGGACTGTAGCCCACCTGACTCCTCTGTCTATGGGATGCTCTAAGCAAGAGTACTGGAGTGGATTGCCATGGCCTCTTCCAGGGGCTTTTCCCAATCCAGGGATTTAACTTGTGCCTTCTATGTGTCCTGAATTGGCAGGCCCAACTAGTGAATAATAGTGCTGAAAATATATGTGGATGTGAGAGTTGGACTGTAACGAAAGCTGAGTGCCAAAGAATTGATGCTTTTGAACTGTGGTGTTGGAGAAGATGCTTGAGAGTCCCTTGGACAGCAACAAGATCCAACCAGTCAATCCTAAAGGAAATCAGTCCTGAATATTCATTGGAAGGACTGATGCTGAAGCTGAAACTCCAATACTTTGGCCACCTGACACGAAGAACTGACTCACTGAAAAAGACCCTGATGCTGGGAAAGATTGAAGGTGGGAGGAGAAGGGGATGACAGAGGATGAGATGGTTGGATGGCATCACCAACGTGACAGACATGAGTTTGAGTAGGCTCCAGGAGTTGGTGATGGACAGAGAAGCTTGGCATGCTGCAGTCCATGGGGTCACAAAGAGTCAGACATGACTGAGTGACTGAACTGAGCTGAACTTCTTGCCTCATATTTGATATGTAGAAAGCTAGATGATGCATTTCCATCCTTACATCAAAGAAAGAGCAGAAGAAACTCCAAAATAATTGCTTTCTTGGACTTATCAGAAAACTAGTCATTAAGGGCAATCAAATAACACAACACTGGTAAAAAAAAGTGACAGCAAAGAAAATAAGGATTTTAGGATTTACTTATTTTGAATAGAAATTTTTGAACACCATATAAGCTGGTATAAAGATTTTTTGAAGTGTATTTGATTTATAATGTTGTATTAGTGGTGGATGTGGTTGCTAGAAGAATCAGCAAAGCAACTGAAAAAAGCTATATATGTTCTTTTCCATTTATTGGTTATTGCAAGATATTGAATATGACTCCTTGTGCTATACAGTAGGGCCTACTATTTATCTGTTATATACATAGTAGTGTGAATCTGTTAATCCCAGATTCCATTTGCAGTAACATGGATGGACCTAAAGATTATCATACTAAGTGGCGTAAATCAGAGAGAGAAATACAAATATTATATGATATCACTTATATGTGGAGTATCTATAAAAATGATGCAAATGAACTTATCTACAAAAGAGAAACACACTCACAGAAATAAAAACAAACTTATGGTTACCAAAGAGTAAAGAATGCAAAGACAAGCCAAAGCATGGAATAAAGTTTTTGTAATCCTTATGTGTTATAAAGGAATTCTATCTAGAATATGTAAATAATTATTAAAACTCACTCTCATAAAACAAACAATTCTGTCAAAAATACACATTCAAAATCTGAATAGACACTTCACAGCACAGCACATATATGTAATAATTATGAAATGATGCTAAGTGTAATTAGTCTTTATGAAAATGTAAATTAAAACCAAAACAAGATACCACTGTACATATATTATAATAGATAAAAACAAACAAAACAAAATTTGGAAATAACAAGAGCTCTTGAAGATGCTGAGAAACTGGAACTCTTATGTGTTGCTGGGAGAAAAGTGAATATGTACAGCCACCTTGAAATATAGTTTGGGATTTTTTTAAATTAAATTATATTTATCATTAGATTTAGTAATTCCACCACCAGGTATTTATTCAAGTGAATTTAAAACTTATACTCACCCTAAAGTCTGTATGCAAATGTTTATAGCAGTTTTATTCATAATTGAAGAGATCTGGAAACAACCCAAATGCCCTTCAACAGATGAATGGTTAAAAACACTTAGATGTATTCAGAAAATGAACTATTGCTCGGTTAAAAAAAATAAGTAACTGTGACTTACAAACAGATGGAATATTTTCAAAGCACTTTATTAAATGTAAGAAACAAGACCAATTTTCAATTCATTGTATGATTTCAATTATATGACATTCTGGAAGAAGCAAACTATAGGGACACAAAACACATCAATAATTTCCAAGAATGGGCATGAAGGGGAGAACTGACTACAAAATAGTGGCAGAAGGATGTTTGGGGAATGATGGAATTATTTTGCATGTTATGGTGGCGATAGACACACTGCTCAAAGCATTCATCAAACCCACAAAGAATGTACACCACAAAAAGTAAATTTTACTGTATCCGGATTTTTTTTTTTTAATCTATCAGATTGACAAAAACAGGAGGATTTCACCCAGTATGAACTCTATACTATGGCAAATATGTTTACCATATTACTATTATGCGACATTTCTTGCTGTTCAGTCACCAAACTGTGTCCTGCTCTTTGCAACCCCCATGGACTGCAGCATGCCAGGCCTCTCTGTCCCTCACCATCTCCTGGAGTTTGCCCAAGTTCATGTCCACTGAATCAGTGATGCCATCCATCCATCTCATCCTCTGTCATCCTCTTCTTCTCCTTCTTACATGTGACTTAACCAGAGTGAAATAAGTGAGAAATAAGGGTTTCCTTAAACTCAAAATGTTTTGACCAAATTCTATAAGATGAAAGACAAAAATAATACTCAAATACTGTGCTTTAGAGAAAAAGCTTAAAAAGGACTGAGCAATTCTGAAATTACTATACATATATATGATTTTTGAACAAATAATTAAATGTAATTAGATAATGTAAGCCAAATTTCCCAGCTTAAGAGAAAAAAACTTGTAAAAAAGCAATGGGCAAATGATAGATGTGGCATCAGATTGAACTTGGAGATGTGAGTAGGACCATGTATTATAATATGTATACATTCAGAAAACCAAGATCATGGCATTTGGTCCCATCACTTCATTGGAAATAGATGGGGAAACAGTGGAAACAGTGTCAGACTTTATTTTTGGGGGCTCCAAAAATCACTGCAGATGGTGACCGCAGCCACGAAATTAAAAGACGCTTGCTCCTTGAAAGGAAAGTTATGATCAATCTAGACAGCATATTGAGAAGCAGAGACATTATTTTGCCAACAAAGGTCCATCTAGTCAAGGCTATGGTTTTTCCAGTGATCATGTATGGATGTGAAAGATGGACTGTGAAGAAAGCTGAGTGCTAAAAAATTGGTGCTTTTGAACTGTGGTGTTGGAGAAGACTCTTGAGAGTGTCTTGGACTGCAAGGAGGTCCAACCAGTCCATTCTGAAGGAGGTCAGCCCTGGGATTTTTTTGGAAGGAATGATGCTAAAGCTGAAACTGCAGTACTTTGGCCACCTCATGCGAAGAGTTGACTCATTGGGAAAGACTCTGATGCCAGGAGGGATTGGGGGCAGGAGGAGAAGGGGACGACAGAGGATGAGATGGCTGGATGGCATTACTGACTCGATGGACGTGAATCTGAACTCCGGGAGTTGGTGATGGACAGGGAGGCTTGGCGTGCTGCGATTCATGGGGTCGCAAAGAGTTGGACATGATTGAGTGACTGAACTGAACTGAACTGAACTGATAGATAGGATGGGCACAGAGATGAGTATAGACATGTGTATACATGGCTTAGTACACATGTGTATATTCCTTAGCCTTGTTAATGCCAAGAGAGTCTATAAGCAGGCTCTGCATTACTAAAGAAAATACTTAGCACCCATATTTTCATTTCCAAGTATGATTTCAATTAAAGAAACCAGGGCTTCTTGGGAATATTGCTTTGGCAGGGAAAAGATTAATACAAGATGATCTTGGAATAAATTTCAGTGCCAGAAGGTAAGGTAGTATCAAAAATAAAAAACAGTAGCAGCAACAATAGCAAAAATAACAAGAAGAAGAAGAGGGAAAAGAGGAAGGATGAGAAGAAGGAGAAAGAGAAAGAGATGAAGGAAAAAGAGAAGGAGAGAAAGGAAAAAGAAGAGGAGGAGGAGAAGATGACAAGGAGCAAACTGGACAAAGCTTTCACTGGCTAAACTGAAACAATTTGATCCATAAAATGAAAAATGATGGCCTGTATTATAACTCAAAGAATAAAATTAGCTCTGATTTAATACTGTATAAGTAAATAACTCAATGTATTATTAGATGGAGGAAAAAACACAGCTCTTTTTTTAAAGATGAATCCCAATTTATATATATAGAAGGAAGTAAGGAACTAGAATATCATCTTAGAACACCACATCAGTAGCTGCTGCAGGAATAATAGATTCAGTTCAGTTTCAGTTCAGTTGCTCGGTCGTGTCCGACTCTTTGCGACCCCGTGAATTGCAGCATGCCAAGCCTCCCTGTCCATTACCAACTCCCGGAGTTCACCCAAACTCTTGTCCATCGAGTTGGTGACGCCATCCAACCATCTCATCCTCTGTTGTCCCCTTCTCCTCCTGCTCCCAATCCCTCCCAGCATCAGGGTCTTTTCCAATGAGTCAACTCTTTGCATGAGGTGGCCAAAGTACTGGAGTTTCAGCTTTATATCATTCCCTCCAAAGAAATCCCAGGGCTGATCTCCTTCAGAATGGACTGGTTGGATCTCCTTGCAGTCCAAGGGACTCTCAAGAGTCTTCTCCAACACCACAGTTCAAAAGCATCAATTCTTCGATGCTCAGCTTTTGTCACAGTCCAACTCTCACATCCATACATGACCACTGGAAAAACCATAGCCTTGACTAGACGAACCTTTGTTGTCAAAGTAATGTCTCTGCTTTTCAATATGCTATCTAGGTTGGTCACAACTTTCTTTCCAAGGACTAAGTGTCTTTTAATTTCATGGCTGCAATCACCATCTGCAGTGATTTTGGAGCCCCCCAAAATAAAGTCTGACACTGTTTCCACTGTTTCCCCATCTATTTCCCATGAAGTGATGGGACCAGATGCCATGATCTT
>NW_011494770.1:552977-555558 GCF_000754665.1 Bison bison bison
CTGCATATAGGTTTTTCAAGAGGCAGATCAGGTGGTCTGGTATTCCCATCTCTTGAAGAATTTTCCACAGTTTATTGTGATCCACACAGTCAAAGGCTTTGGCATAGTCAATAAAGCAGAAGTAGATGTTTTTCTGGAACTCTCTTGCTTTTTCAATGATCCAGTGGATGTTGACAAGGAATGGTAAATTTAGTAGAAGAAACTTAAAGAAAAAGAGGAAATTTGCATAGTTTTTAAAAGCTCTCCTCCAAATTATTTATATTTACTGTGGTGATTTTAACATATTCACAAACTCTTTGATATTTCTTTCTCCAAGAGATAATCTTAATTCCTTCCCCTTCAGTTTTCACTGGACTTCATTACTCGCTTCTGATAAAGTACAGCCAGTGAAGAAAAAAAAAAAAAAGCAACTTGACAGTTAAGAGAAACCTAACAGACACCACCCTAACCAAGGGATCAAGGTAAACATCACTAGTAGTAAAAACAGTGATAGAGGACTTCTCTGATGCAAAGCAGTAAGAGGGCACATCATCTCCAGGCTGTGTTTCCCCAAACCATATCCTCAGTCCAACTGGAGGAAAATGCCAGACAAAACCAAATCAAAGAACATTTTATTTTAAAACTTGAGTACTTATCAAGAATGTGAGGCCATGAGAAACAAAACTGGAGAAAATGTCACAGACTGAGGAGACTAGAATGCTTAACAACAACACAAAAATGTGATATTCCATATATGATCCTGAAGCATTAAAATAGAAAATGCATAAATGGAAAAACTGGGAAAATATAAATAAATATCTTTAATTAGCAGCACTATATCACTGATAGCTTCTTAGTTTGGAGTATTCTATTATGGTTATGCAAGTTATTAGTAGAGAAGTAGCAAATGGGGGACTGGGTGAGGGATACGCAAGACCATCTTTACTCCCTTTGCTATCTTTCTCTAAGTATAAATTTGTATCAGAGCAAAAAATTTAAATATATATTTTACACCTAAAATTCCTGAATAATGCTATATAAAAAGTAAAGCTATATCATCAGAGAAGCAATGGTGTAGACACACTTATGTAATAGATAAAGTTAAGTGTTTATAAGAAGTGGATGAGAATCAGAGTATATATTTCTCATCTATTTTGTTGTAACCTTTTTTCAATTTTAGAGTATTGATTACAATAAGCAATTTATGCACAGAGGGAAAATGTGGTAAGAAAAGAAAATGGAATTTAAAACAGTGATTTTTACCATTTAATTTTTGAAATTAATCTTGCTATAGTATTTAGAAATGTAGAAACAAGCTAAGGTATTCACTGTGTTTTGAATAAGGAAAAATTTCCTGCCTGCCTCCTTAATACACAGCAATTATCTTTGCGGATCTTGAAGTATTAAGCAGAATTAATGCACTCTTTCACACAAATGTTCAGTTTCCCTGCTGCATGGATGGAAAGATAGAGCCTTCTGTCCAAAAATAGATAGATGCAAAGCTGTTCGTGCAAATATGTGCAATTTTGTTTGCTTGCTATGTGGAGTGTGAAAAGTAAGGCAAAATGTGAATATATTTCACTTGCTTGCATGTCAATTTGTGTGGGAGTAGGGATGTATTGGTTTGGAAAAAGGCTGTCCTTTATTCAACAATGTTGACAAATACATGTAAATATGTACATGCATATTTTATACATATATATGGTTTTAAAGTTTAGATACACAACTTTTTCAGCTTTACCGTACATTGTATTTCAGGATCCACTGCTAAATAGATAAAGATTTTTATGGACACAGACTATATTGTTCCTTATTTTGATATCTTGCATAATTCATAAATGTTAAATCAAAGTTATTTTCTTAAAATGTATTTTAAATTATTTGTTCCGTCATTAATTCATTCAATACAAAGTTCATCAGTTGCTAGCTTTTTGCATATGTCAGAGAGATTCTGCTTCACGTATATTGTGATCAAGTTGAAGACACAGAGAGACACATTTGTTGGGTGATATACCTGCTTTTGAAACACAAAGGAAGACCACCAAGAAAAAAAGATATATCAGGTGAATATGGTTTCTGCAGAATACATATAAAACAGTACTGCTTAAACTTCAATTTGAATGCAAGTGACCTTGAGATCTATTCAGTAGATATCTTAAAAGCCATGAGCTTGGCATCTCTACCCAAATTATGGGAGTTCTGTTGGTGTTCAGGCCACAGTTTGAGCGTTCATTCAGCGTATACATTTATCAGATCAGATCAGATCAGATCAGTCGCTCAGTCTTGTCCGACTCTTTGCAACCCCATGAACCGCAGCACGCCACGCCTCTCTGTCCATCACCAACTCCCAGAGTTCACCCAGACTCACGCCCATCGAGTCAGCGACACCATCCAGCCATCTCATCCTCTGTCGTCCTCTTCTCCTCCTGCCCCCAATCCCTCCCAGCATCAGAGTCTTTTCCAGTGAGTCAACTCTTCACATGAGGTGGCCAAAGTACTGGAGTTTCAGCTTCAGAATCATTCCTTCCAAAGAAATCCTAGGGCTGATCTCCTTCAGAATGGACTGGCTGGATCTCCTTGCAGTCCAAGGGACTCTCAAGAG
>NW_011494770.1:555658-557076 GCF_000754665.1 Bison bison bison
ATCCTAGGGCTGATCTCCTTCAGAATGGACTGGCTGGATCTCCTTGCAGTCCAAGGGACTCTCAAGAGTCTTCTCCAACACCACATTCAAAAGCATCAATACTTCAGCGCTCAGCTTTCTTCACAGTCCAACTCTCACATCCATACATGACCACAGGAAAAACCACAGCCTTGACCAGACAGACCTTTATTGGCAAAGTAATGTCTCTGCTTTTGAATATGTTATCTAGATTGGTCATAACTTTCCTTCCAAGGAGTAAGCGTCTTTTAATTTCATGGCTGCAGTCACCATCTGTAGTGATTTTGGAGCCCAGAAAAATAAAGTCTGACACTGTTTCCACTGTTTCCCCATCTATTTCCCATGAAGTGGTGGGACTGGATGCCATGATCTTTGTTTTCTGAATGTTGAGCTTTAAGCCAACTTTTTCACTCTCCACTTTCACTTTCATCAAGAGGCTTTTGAGTTCCTCTTCACTTTCTGCCATAAGGGTGGTGTCATCTGCATATCTGAGGTTATTGATATTTCTCCCGGCAATCTTGATTCCAGCTTGTGCTTCTTCCAGCCCAGCGTTTCTCATGATGTACTCTGCATGTAACCAGTCTGTTGTTCCATGTCCAGTTTTGACTGTTGCTTCCTGACCTGCATACAAATTTCTCAAGAGGCAGATCAGGTGGTCTGGTATTCCCATGTTTCAGAATTTTCCACAGTTTATTGTGATCCCCACAGTCAAAGGCTTTGGCATAGTCAATAAAGCAAAAATAGATGTTTCTGGAACTCTCTTGCTTTTTCTATGATCCAGCAGATGTTGGCAATTTGATCTCTGGTTCCTCTGCCTTTTCTAAAACCAGCTTGAACATCAGGAAGTTCACTGTTCACATATTGCTGAAGCCTGGCTTGGAGAATTTTGAGCATTACTTTACTAGCATGTGAGATGAGTGCAATTGTGCAGTAGTTTGAGCATTCTTTGGAACTGCCTTTCTTTGGGATTGGAATGAAAACTGACCTTTTCCAGTCCTGTGGCCACTGCTCAGTTTTCCAAATTTGCTGGCATATTGAGTGCAGCACTTTCACAGCATCATCTTTCAGGATTTGGATAGTTCAACTGGAATTCCATCACCTCTACTAGCTTTGTTCGTCATGATGCTTTCTAAGGCCCACTTGACTTCACATTCCAGGATCTCTAGCTTTAGGTCAGTGATCACACCATTGTGATTATCTGGGTGGTAAAGATCTTTTTTGTACAGTTCTTCTGTGTATTCTTGCCATCTCTTCTTAATATCTTCTGCTTCTGTTAGGTCCATACAATTTCTGTCCTTTATCGTTCTCATCTTTGCATGAAATGTTCCTTTAGTATCTCTGATTTTCTTGAAGAGATCCCTAGTCTTTCCCATTCTGTTGTTTTCCTCTATTTCTTTGCA
>NW_011494770.1:557493-563826 GCF_000754665.1 Bison bison bison
GGCCTCCCCAGACAGCCATTTTGCTTTTTTGCATTTCTTTTCTATGGGAATGGTCTTGATCCCTGTCTCCTGTACAGTGTCATGAACCTCATTCCATAGTTCATCAGGCACTCTATCAGATCTAGGCCTTTAAATCTATTTCTCAGTTCCACTGTATAATCACAAGGGATTTGATTTAGGTCATACCTGAATGGTCTAGTGGTTTTCCCTACTTTCTTCAATTTAAGTCTGAATTTGGCAATAAGGAGTTCATGATCTGAGCCACAGTCAGCTCCTGGTCTTGTTTTTGCTGACTGTATAGAGCTTCTCCATCTTTGGCTGCAAAGAATATAATCAATCTGATTTCGGTGTTGACCATCTGGTGATGTCCATGTGTAGAGTCTCCTCTTGTGTTGTTGGACAAGGGTGTTTGTTATGACCAGTGCATTTTCTTGGCAAAACTCTATTAGCCTTTGCCCTGCTTCATTCCGTATTCCAAGGCCAAATTTGCCTGTCATTCCAGGTGTTTCTTGAATTCCTACTTTTGCATTCCAGTTCCCTATAATGAAAAGGACATCTTTTTTGGGTGTTAGTTCTAAAAGGTCTTGTAGGTCTTCATAGAACCGTTCAACTTCAGCTTCTTCGGCATTACTGGTTGGGGCATAGACTTGGATTACTGATATATTGAATGGTTTGTCTTGGAAACGAACAGAGATTATTCTGTAGTTTTTGAGATTACATCCAAGTACTGCATTTAGGACTCTTGTTGACCGTGATGGCCACTCCATTTCTTCTGAGGGATTCCTGCCCGCAGTAGTAGATATAATGGTCATCTGAGTTAAATTCACCCATTCCAGTCAATTTCAGTTCGCTGATTCCTAGAATGTCGACATTCACTCTTGCCATCTCCTGTTTGACCACTTCCAATTTGCCTTGATTCATGGACCTGGCATTCCAGGTTCCTATGCAATATTGCTCTTTACAGCATCGGACCTTGCTTCTATCACCATTCACATCCACAGCTGGGTATTGTTTTTGCTTTGGCTCCATCCCTTCATTCTTTCTGGAGTTATTTCTCCATGATCTCCAGTAGCATATTGGGCACCTACTGACCTGGGGAGTTTCTCTTTCAGTATCCTATCATTTTGCCTTTTCATACTGTTCATGGGGTTCTCAAGGCAAGAATACTGAAGTGGTTTGCCATTCCCTTCTCCAGTGGACCACATTCTGTCAAATCTGTCCACCATGACCTGCCCATCTTGGGTTGCCCCACAGGCATGGCTTAGTTTCATTGAGTTAGACAAGGCTGTGGTCCTACTGTGATTAGATTTACTAGTTTTCTGTGAATATGGTTTCAGTGTGTTTGCCCTCTGATGCCCTCTTGCAACACCTACCGTCTTACTTGGGTTTCTCTTACCTTGGGCCTGGGGTATCTCTTCACGGCTGCTCCAGCAAAGCACAGCCATTGCTTCTTACCTTGGATGAGGGGTATCTCCTCACCGCCACCCTTCCTGACCTTCAATGTGGGATAGCTCCTCTAGGCCCTCCTGCGTCCGTACAGCTATGGCTCCTTGGACGTGGGGTCGTGCAGTTGCTCCTCCCCGCCGCGGCCCTTGGCCTCGGGATTAGGTGCATGGGGTATCTCCTGCGGCCCGCTGCCCTTGGCCTCGGGCTTGGGGCATGGGGTATCTCCTCCCAGCCGCCGCCCCTGACCTTGGACGTGGGGTAACTCCTCTCATCGCTGCCCCTGGCCTCGGGCGTGGGTTGCTCCTCCAGGCTGCTGCCCCTGGCCTCAGACGTGGGGTAACTCCTCTCGTTGCCACCCCTGACCTCGGATGCAAGGTAACTCCTCTTGTCGCCCCCCCGACCTCAGACGCAGGGTAGCTCCTCTCGGCAGTTCCTGCACCGTCATAGTCTGGTACTCTCGGCTGCTGCCCCTGACCTCGGACGTGGGGTAACTCCTCTTGGCCGCCGCCCTTCAGGCATGGGGTCCTAAATACCCCAAATCAGCCACCAGAACACTGACAGAAAGATATCCCAGCTTTTCATACTAAGACAAGAGAATAGAAATGTGTAAAGTGAATAAACACCCTCACCAGGGTCCCATGAGAGCAGGGAGTTTTGTCTGTTTTGTTTCTGATTCTGGTGCTTATAACAGTGCTTAGCACATGGTTAGGTATTCTATAATAATGTTGATTGAAACAGATTATGACATGGAAGATGGGAATGTACATCTTTTCTTCAAAGTTATGGAAAACAAAAATGAAAATCAAATATATACTAGAGTTAGTAGGAGGCTGAAAGAATAGGACAGATTCTTTTAAGAATATATAAGAATCAACTAATAAACAAACAGGACTTCTGAGAGTACAACATTTTTTTACATATGAAAAAAATCTAACTAAATCCAGCCAGAAAATAAAAGGTGAAGGATTTAAAGATGAGAAAGTACTTCTCCCCACCACACACAAACATAAAATATTTATTTATACTTTAAGGAGAATGGGTGTATGTAGACAATTGCTGTTTATAAGTTCTCATGTACTATTTTCTAAAGAAAAGAAATATGTCATCATTATATATATCATCAGTATATTGTAACAATTGTGCAATTTACTTAAAGCAATAAGTAAAGTTCCTAGTGTAGAATGAGTTCAATAAATTATCATTATTGTTGACAGTTAAAACTGAAAACAATATGATACAATAATTGAGTGCATAGATAACTAGGTAACTATGAGGAATGATGAAAAGGACATGATATTTGGCAAAATAGCATTTTCTTCTGAGTCCTGCTTTCTTTGCTAATGGATTGCATGACCTTGAGCAACCCCACAGGTTTCTCTGGATATTAAATTTAAAACAGAAGGAAAAAGCTTTTATAAGCTCTGCAGTGCTAACCAAGTATTAGTTTGTATAGGCCTAGGACAATAGAGGGGAGAAGGCAATAGCACCCCACTCCAATACTCTTGCCTGGAAAATCCCATGAGCGGAGGAGCCTGGTGGGCTGCAGTCCATAGGGTTGCTAGGAGTCAGATACGACTGAGCAAATTCACTTTCACTTTTCACTTTCATGCACTGGAGAAGGAAATGGCAACCCACTCCAGTGTTCTTGCCTGGAGAATCCCAGGGACGGGGGAGCCTGGTGGGCTGCCGTCTATGGGGTCGCACAGAGTCGAACATGACTGAAGTGACTTAGCAGCAGCAGCAGCAGGACAATAGAGACTATTTCTTAATCTTTTAAATTTCATTATATCCATGTCAGTCTATGAAGATCTACTGAAAACCATACTAAATGCAAAATATATTCTGCTAAAATCCTCATATTCAGGTCCAACAGGTTGGAAACCTCACTACCAAATAGTCTTAAAGTTAGTAAAAATGTTAAAGAAAATTCTCTTATGCATGTTAAGCTTCTTGGAGGGCACATGAAGGAGTGTAGTTTGTACTTAAGCATGTGGTTTTATTAAGGTATAAATCTTCCATTATTTTGCCAGCCAAAGGACAGATGGCTGCCCTAAAAAGGAATCTGGATGCAGCATCCACATGCTGAATGTCATTATACACAGCAACAGCTGTGTTTAGCATATCCTTCATTTGAATTCTAGTTTAGAGGAAAGACAAAAAATCATAGCCTGTCTATTATCACCAAGCACTATGTCCAAATGATAAAAACAGAAGGCTTTTCCAAACAGCTAAAACTTAAGGAGAGCATAGCCATAGTCGGTAGGAAATGTGAGGTTGGAAAAATGAACAATCCCGGACTTGTGGAATACCCTGTGTTAAACTGTACCCAGAAACTAATAACTCAAGGCTCAGGGAATGTAAGAAAGGAGATGCAAGATGAAAGAAATGTACTAGTATAAGACAGAAAACAGAAATCTCTTGGTCCCGTGAAATTTGCACATTATTTTCATCTTATTTTATGCAAATCCAGGTGATACTCCTGACACTGAGAGAAATGCTCAGTTAGTCAGCTCAAGCTGCCATAAAAAAACACCACAGATGGGGTGGCTTAAACAACAGAAATTTACTTTCTCACAGCTCCTGAGGCTAAAAGTTCCAGACCCAGCTCTGGCAGATCAGATCCTGGTAAACCTTCTCTTCATGGCTTGCAGTGGGCATCATTTTGTTGTGTCCCACATCTGATGTGGAGTGGGTGGAGCAAGTGAGCTCTTGTGTCTCTTATATAGACACTAATCCTACCAAATCAAGGCCCATATTTATGACCTTTTTAGTCTTAATTACATTCTAAAGGCCATATTTCCAAATAGTCACACTGGGGCTTAGGGCTTCAAATTATGAACTTGAATAGCTGTATACTGTGTACACTTTGGAGAAGGAAATGGCAACCCACTCCAGTATTCTTGCCTGGAGAATCCCAGGGACAGGGGAGCCTGTGGGCTGCCATCTATGGGGTCGCACAGAGTCAGACAAAACTAAAGCGATTTAGCAGCAGCTGTATACTTTGATACTTACACATTTTCTTCCGGAATTACTCTGTAATTTGAAAGGTGGGTGGACAGGGTTCTAACCGCCACCAAGCACCAAACCTGCCCCCTGTCCAGCTGCCACTAAACTACTAACTAAGACACTAATTAAACTACTTCCAAACATAGGCAGTCACTTCTCAAAATCTGCTTTTTATTTGCAAAGGGAGGATAATAATAATAACAGGCAAATTTGGCCTTGGAATACCAAATGAAGCAGGGCAAAGGCTAATAGAGTTTTGCTAAGAGAACACACTGGTCATAGCAAACACCCTCTTCCAATAACACAAGAGAAGACTCTACACATGGACATCACCAGATGGTCAACACCAAAATCAGATTGATTATATTCTTTGCAGCCAAAGATGGAGAAGCTCTATACAGTCAGCAAAAACAAGACTGGCAGTTGACTGTGGCTCAGATCATGAACCCCTTATTGCCAAATTCAGACTGAAATTGAAGAAAGTAGGGAAAACCACTAGACCATTCAGGTATGACCTTAATCAAATCCCTTATGATTAAACAGTGGAAGTGACAAATAGATTTAAGGGATTATATCTGATAGACAGAGTGCCTGATGAACTATGGACAGAGGTTCATGACATTGTACAGGAGACAGGGATCAAGACCATCCCCAAGAAAAAGAAATGCAAAAAAGCAAAATGGCTGTTTGAGGAGGCGTTACAAATAGCTGTGAAAAGAAGAGAAGCAAAAAGCAAAGGAGAAAAGGAAAGGTATAAGCATCTGAATGCAGAATTCCAAAGAATAGCAAGAAGAGATAAGAAAGACTTCCTCAGTGATCAATGCAAAGAAGTAGAGGAAAACAACAAAATGGGAAAGTCTAGAGATCTCTTCAAGAAAATTAGAGATATCAAGGGAATATTTCATGCAAAGATGGGTTCGATAAAGGACAGAAACGGTACGGTCCTAACAGAAGCAGAAGATATTAAGAAGAGGTGGCAAGAATACACAGAAGAAGTGTACAAAAAAGATCTTTACGACCCAGATAATCACAATGGTGTGATCACTCACCTAGAGCCAGACATCCTGGAATGTGAAGTCAAGTGGGCCTTAGAAAGCATCATGACGAACAAAGCTAGTGGAAGTAATGGAATTCCAGGTGAGCTATTTCAAATCCTAAAAGATGATGCTGTAAAAGCGCTTCAATATGCCAGCAAATTTGGAAAACTGAGCAGTGGCCACAGGACTGGAAAAGGTCAGTTTTCATTCCAATCCCAAAGAAAGGCAATGCCAAAGAATGCTCAAACTACCTCACAATTGCACTCATCTCACATGCTAGTAAAGTAATGCTCAAAATTCTCTAAGCCAGGCTTCAGCAATACATGAACTGTGAACTTCCAGATGTTCAAGCTGGTTTTAGAAAAGGCAGAGGAACCAGAGATCAAATTGCCAACATTTGCTGGATCATCGAAAAGGCAAGAGAGTTCGAGAAAAACATCTATTTCTGCTTCATTGACTCTGCCAAAGCCTTTGACTGTGTGGATCACAATTAACTATGGAAAATTCTGAAAGAGATGGGAATACCAGACCACCTGACCTGCCTCTTGAGAAACCTATATGCAGGTCAGGAAGCAACAGTTAGAACTGGACATGGAACAACAGACTGGTTCCAAGTAGGAAAAGGAGTACATCAAGGCTGTATATTGTCACCCTGCTTATTTAACTTCTATGCAGAGTACATCATGAGAAATGCTGGGCTGGAAGAAGCACAAGCTGGATCAAGATTGCTGGGAGAATTATCAATAACCTCAGATATGCAGATGACACCACCCTTATGGCAGAAAGTGAAGAAGAACTAAAGAGCTTCTTGATGAAAGTGAAAGAGGAGAGTGAAAAAGTTGGC
>NW_011494770.1:563926-571930 GCF_000754665.1 Bison bison bison
AGAAAAGTAAGATCATGGCATCTGGTCCCATCACTTCACGGGAAATACAGGGGGAAACAATGGAAACAGTGGCAGACTATTTTGGGGGGCTCCAAAATCACTGTTGATGGTGACTGCAGCCATGAAATTAAAAGACGCTTACTCCTTGGAAGAAAAGTTATGACCAACCTATATAGCATATTGAAAAGCAGAGACATTACTTTGCCAACAAAGGTCCGTCTAGTCAAGGCTATGGCTTTTCCAGTGGTCATGTATGGATGTGAGAGTTGGACTGTGCAGAAGGCTGAGCGCCAAAGAATTGATGCTTTTGAACTGTGGTGTTGGAGAAGACTCTTGAGAGTCCCTTGGACTGCAAGGAGCTCCACCCAGTCCATTCTGAAGGAGATCAGCCCTGGGTGTTCATTGGAAGGACTGATGCTAAAGCTGAAACTCTAATACTTTGGCCACCTCATGCGGAGAGTTGACTCATTTGAAAAGGCTCTGATGCTGGGAGGGATTGGGGGCAGGAGGAGAAGGGGACAGCAGAGGATGAGATGGCTGGATGTCATCACCACCTCGATGGACATGAGTTTGAGTAAATTCCAGGGGTTGGTGATGCACATGAAGCCCTGGCGTGCTGTGATTCATGGGGTCCCAAAGAGTCAGACACGATTGAGTGACTGAACTGAACTGAACTGAAGACATAGTAATCATAATTATAATGTATAATTGTTTAACATTAGGATAATTATTTGTCAAAATATAGAGTTAGGATTCTGTGCTCTTTTTACTAACCCCTAGAACACATACTGTGATTTTTTTTAAATAGCTCTCATTAGAGACATTGAAATCTCTTTCTGTCTTTCTCAGAGTTTTGATGAGGTTATTAAGGCAGTTTTAGACATTATTATCAGTGTTATACCCAGAAATGATTCATTCCTTAAGTCCTGGCATACTTGTCAAATACACAATAAGGCATATATGTTTAAGAAGACTATCAATTTATTAATCACAATAAAAAAGAAGTGTGAAGGGAACCTGGACTCTGCATCAGCTGAATTCTTATGTCAGCAAATCTTCCCTCTCATGTCTCTCTCTTATTTCATTGGGTCATCTTGAGCAATGTCACTGAATTATGAAGCCTAGATTTTTATTTTGATGATATAGCTGTTCAGTAGGTACTTTTGCTCTTTAGGAAAGTGGAAGTGTTAGTCTCTCAGTGTGTCTGACTTCTTATGACCCCATTGACTGTAGCCAGGTTCCTCTGTCCATGGGATTCTCCATCAAGAATACTGGAGTGGGTAGCCATTCCCTACTCCAGGGAATTTTACCAACACATAGATGGAACCTGGGTCTCCTGCATTACAAACAGGTTCTTTGCCATATGAGCCACCAGGGAAGTAGGACTCTCTGTCATCTGCTTAGTGCTGTAGATACACTGACCCATACCCTTTTTCATGATTGAATAGAGGTATCCCATACAATTGGTTAATACTTTTCCTTCAAACATAATGTTCTGTATTTTGTTAGAGCTTGTTTTTCTTAATTATAATTGTAATCCAATTATATCTTTTTGAGATCATAACATATTCACCTTTACTGGTCAAGAACACCCCTCAAATTTCTCAGTCACAAGTTTATAAACAAGCTCTTGAATTTCTTGTAATCACCTAATCTCATCAAATATTTAAATATTTTATTAGTTAATTAATCAGAAGGAATAAGACATTATCTAAGAAGTCTTCAATTTTTCCAGAGAAGACTGAGTACTCACCAGTATATGTTGCCAAGGATGTTAAAATAGTTTTCCCATAACAAATTTGATATTATTAAAGCAAAAGCAAATTGTGAGTTCATTTAATTCTGTAATTTGAATCTTTCATGACATGTAAAAGTATTAGAGTTACTGTTCAAATTAGGGGTCTCTAATTTAATCATAATTTAAAAACTGTGTTAAAAGTAATCAGAACATCCTTCTGAAAATAATTGTGCATATATATTAATCATTTAATTAAAACACTGATTAAATAGCTAAAAGTCCCAGATGCTGTAGTAAGCCTTGATATTATCATAGAAAATAAGATGTGGTTTTATCCTTGTCAAGCTCTTATTCTAATGGAATAACAGACAGACCTGACAATAAAGATTAAGTTCTGATTTTGGTTCCTAAACTTAATAAGTTCATATCACCAGTCAACTAGTGACTTCTTTTGTACTACCCTTCAGCTTAGGAAAATAATGCAATGAAAGGAAATGTGAAGGATAGGGAAATGGCTTCCCTTGTGGCTCAGAAGGTAAAGACTCTACCCGCAATGCAAGAGACCCCAGTTTTATCCCTGTATCAGGAAGATCTTCTGCTGAAAGGAATGGCTACCCACTCCAGTATTGTTGCCTGGAGAATTCCATGGACAGAGGGGGCCTGGCGGGATACAGTCCATGGGGTTGCAAAGAGTCAGACATGACTGAGAAACTAACACTTTCACTTTTTTTCACTTCAGCTTAGGAAAATAACACAATGAAATGTGAAGGAGAGTGAAATGGAGTGAGAAAATTATGATATGTTCTATGAAATGGGAAGAAACTTTTTTTCACATAAGATTTTTTTAATGAAAAATTTCAAATGTGCAAAATAAATGATAAAATGAACCCTGGGAAGCCATTATCCAGCTATAATAATTATCATCACTTTTTTCATACATTTATGTTTTATTCAGTTTGCATTGCCATTGTCCATTCATAGTATCATTTAATTCATAACTATTTCAATAAGTTTCTCCAACACTTTGATGATTAATGATTAATTTATCATGTCTAACAACCTCACTTGATGAAAGTGAAAGAGGAGAGTGAAAAAGTTGGCTTAAAGCTCAATTCAGAAAAGTAAGATCATGGCATCTGGTCCCATCACTTCACGGGAAATAGATGGGGAAACAATGGAAACAGTGGCAGACTATTTTGGGGGGCTCCAAAATCACTGTTGATGGTGACTGCAGCCATGAAATTAAATGACGCTTACTCCTCAGAAGGAAAGTTATGACCAACCTATATAGCATATTGAAAAGCAGAGACATTACTTTGCCAACAAAGGTCCGTCTAGTCAAGGCTATGGTTTTTCCAGTGGTCATGTGTGGATGTGAGAGTTGGACTCTGATGAAAGCTGAGTGCCGAAGAATTGATGCTTTTAAACTGTGGTGCTGGAGAAGACTCTTGAGTGTCCCTTGGACTGCAAGGAGATCCAACCAGTCCATTCTGAAGGAGATCAGCCCTGGGTGTTCTTTGGAAGGAATGATGCTAAAGCTGAAACTCCACCTCATGCAAAGAGTTGACTCATTGGAAAAGACTCTGATGCTGGGAGGGATTAGGGGCAGGAGGGAAAGGGAATGACAGAGGATGAGATGGCTGGATGGCATCACCAACTCGATGGACATGAGTTTGAGTCAACTCTGGGAGATGGTGATGGACAGGGAGGCCTGGCATGCTGCAATTCATGGGGTCACAAAGAGTCAGACACAACTGGGCGACTGAACTGAACTGAACAACCCCACAATACCTACCTTTAAAGTCGCCAATCAACAATATTCAAATTTTCGTGATCATTTAATTTTTTCCAATGGATTAAGAGCAAAATATTGTGTTTGGTAAACAATTTCTTATATGTCTTTAACATGTAATTTATCCTTCTTTCTTATTTGCTTTCTTTCAAAATATTGTTTTGAAGAAACTGCAGTGGGTTCTGTAGTGGTTTTATAATTTCTCACATACTGTTTTTTGCTGATTGTGTTTTTCTCCCACTTACCAGAAAAGAAAAGCAAAACCAAAAACATTTATCTGCTCTGTATCTCCTGAACATTGATAGGCAGCTCCTTAGGTTTGATCTGATTCAAGGAAAGTTTTTTTTTAAAGATTTGTTTTGTAGAGTAGTGTGTATTTTCATCAAGAGTACATGAGATCTTGTCTTTCCTAATTTTGTGAGATTAAGTGACTACTAGGGTTTTCCCTGGTGGCTCAGCTGGTAAAGAATCCACCTGCAATACAGGAGACCTGGGTTTGATCCCTGGGTTAGGATGATACCCTGGAGAAGGGAAAGGCTACCCACTCCAGAATTCTTGCCTGGAAGATTCCATGGACAGAGAAGTTTGGAGGGCTACAGCCCATGGGATCGCAAAGTCTGTGGACATGACTGAGTCACACACACACACACACACACACACACACACAGTATTGAGAACACTTTCCAAGATCTTTTTTCTATTTTCAATAGGTGTTTACAAAATCATGATATTCTTATCCTATCATTTCTCTTTTTATTACCTGGGTTCCTTCTGTAGAGAGGGAATTCCCCTCATTATCTATTTGGTTAACCTGATTTACAATTCCTAAAGGGAAGGCAGGGAGATGTTTGATTCTTTCCCTTTGTTTATCAGTTTTCAGGACAATAGAGACTCTGTAACATCTTCCAAATATGTCTAGAGATTTTTGCTTATGTTCTTCAGTATCACTTTTGAAAGAAAAGTTTGTAACATATATAATGTTCTTCTATCCATTACTGTTATAATATTATTAGAGTTCAATCTGGCCTCTGTATTATCAATGCACACCTCTTCAGGTTGACATTGAGCATTTTTTACCAAGGCTAGAGTATTTTTGGTGGCTTCCTTGTTTTATGGTATAACATTGTGTCCATGCTCATATTTTCCACTTCCTGCTATGTAACTGAAATTAGCCAAATCTCCAAAAACACAAATTCTTGTGATATGTATAGAATAGAGGCATAGCCTTTGTTCTGGGCTCCTGATGGTTACTGAATTGCTCCCTATTGTTTTTCTTTTTTTTGCCTTTTCAGCAGATAAAGTGAGATAGTATTTCTTGAACAGAAATTGCCTCAGTGACTTATATTGATGATTGTAGTATAGTACTGTGGCATTTTACCTGCTGCTGCTGCTAAGTCACTTCAGTTGTGTCCGACTCTGTGCGACCCCAGAGACGGCAGCCCACCAGGCTCCCCCGTCCCTGGGATTCTCCAGCCAAGAACACTGGAGTGGGTCACCATTTCCTTCTCTAATGCATGAAAGTGAAAAGTGAAAGTGAAGTCACTCTGTCGTGTCCGACTCTTAGCGACCCCATGGACTGCAGCCTACCAGGCTCCTCCGTCCATGGGATTCTTCCAGGCAAGAGTACTGGAGTGGGGTGCCATTGTCTTCTCCGGCATTTTACCTAGCTTCCTTTATTCTATATTTAGTCTTCTTTCCTCTTTGGTTAAAGAACTGGTTCATAAAGACTTTAAATAATACCTTAATATTTGTATTAATATTATATACATATAATAGTTTATGGATAACAGTAACAGAATTATAACCTCAAATATGTTTTTACCGAACATAGCTCAAGTTTTTGAATTCTTTTTCGTACCTAATTTACATTTCCTTATTAGGTTATTACAGTCCATTTACTATGTTTTTAGGTCACTTGATGTAATTTCTTTCTACTTATCTAAGCTATTAACTCAATGCAAATTTCAGTTCACTTGCTCTTATGTCTTTCCATGTTGATTTAAATTTGTTTTGTAATCATGAAAAAAAGCTTACATGATTCTAGCATAAAATCCAAAAGACGAGATCTAGCAGAAAAGTATATACATTGTCCCTGACTCATCCTACACTCTCCTCTCCCACACATATAATAGCATTTTTTTTAATATAAGAGAATACAAACATCTATCTATAACTTTCTTAGACAAGAATTACCAAACTGAATACATTGTCTCCTTTTTGAGTTTTCACATAATTTGTTCCCTGAAGATTTGGTAGTAGTCTGTATCAGTTCAGTTCAGTAATTCAGTCATATCCAACTCTTTGAGACACCATGGACTGAAGCACTCCAGGCTTCCCTGTCCATCACCAACTCCTGGAGCTTACTCAAACTCTTGTCCATAGAGTTGGTGATCCAACCATCTCGTCCTCCACTGTCCCGTTCTCCTCCCCCCTTCAATCTTTCCCAGCATAGGGTCTTTTCCAATGAGTCAGTTCTTCACATCAGGTAGCCAAAGTATTGGAGTTTCAGCTTCAACATCAGTCCTTCCAATGAATATTCAGGATTGGTTTCCTTTAGGATTGACTGTTTGGATCTCCTTGCAGTCCAAGGGACTCTCAAGAGTCTTCTCCAACACCACAGTTCAAAACCATCAATTCTTCAGTGCTCAGCTTTCTTTACAGTCCAACTCTCAAATCCATACATGACTACTGGAAAAACTATAGCCTTGACTAGATGGACATTTGTTGGCAAAATGTCTCTTCTTTTTTAACATGCTGTCTAGGTTGGTCATAGCTTTTCTTCCAAGGAGCAAACATCTTAATTTCATGGTTGCAGTCACCATCTGCAGTGATTTTGGAGCCCAAAAATATAAAGTCAGTCACAGTTCCCATTTTTTCCCATCTATTTGCTGTGAAGTGATGGGAGTGGATGCCATGATCTTAGTTTTTTGAATATTGAGTTTTAAGCCAACTCTTTCACTCTCCTCTCACTTTCATCAAGAGGCTCTTTAGTTCCTCTTCGCTCTCTGTCATAGGGTGTCATCTGCTTATCTAAGGTTACCTGGTGGACTACATTCCATCTGGTTGCAAAGAGTCAGACATAACTGAGCAACTAAAACACACTCACACGCATACTTTAGGGAATGTAGAAACAGTTTTCACAGGATGTCTTTGCCTGGAAGGAAACTTTATTTGGCCTGTTCCTAGGACCAAAAAATGACAGCACATAAGCTTGATGTGCACTCACTTGCACTTCTCTCTTGCTTTCAACTGCAAATTGAACCTTGAAAATTCCACTTAACTTTTTTCTGAGAATGGCTTACTAAGTCACCCAATGAGTATCTTTGAATGATGTACGGGTCTTCTAGCACTCATAGAAGCTGCTTTTTCTACCTTTCACTTTGTCCTGTAAAGAAACTGATACCACAAAGATCTTGATGATCTTCTTGGGCATTTTCTCCACATTCTTATATACCTTGTCACTAGTTTTGTTATTGTTATTGTCTATGGATATTTCGGTTTTGTTATCTGAGCCATCCAGCCATTTGTGGGAGGATTTGTAGAAACTCAAAACTATCACCATCTCTCCAGGTTACTAAATTCTGTACCAGTGTAGTAGCTGTTAATATAACATAATATAGTTATCATTGATCTGAGGTTATAATGATATGTATATGAATTCCTTTGCAGAAAATAAAACACTATGACCTCATTATAAGAGTTTCAGACATAATTCTTTTCAATATCATAAATAGCTTTCATGCTAATGTTTGCCCAGTCTCATAAGTTATGACAAAGACTTGCAAATTTCAATGTCTCCTTTATTTTTTATAAAAGGAACCATGAAAATGACAAAAAATATTATTTCAATAACAAAAATATGTTTTAAAATCATTTGCTTTTCATTCAAAAATGCACAGCCGTATGTACTTATGATATATAAATAAGGTTGCTCAGCCAACAGGAAAAGTTGAAGTGCTTCAAATATGTTTTGTATTCTATTTATAGTTGTTTTAAAAATAGAATATAAGTTTTTTTTTCTTTTTAAAGATCAAAATTATTTATGCTTAAAGTTGCACTATAAATTTTGAAATAAAAAAATTAGAACACATATTTTAGAAACAGTATGAGAAAATATCTTCTTATTTACAGATGATAACTACCTCATCATATAAATCTTAGCATAAATCCATCTCTTATAGTATGCAATTCAATTTATTTTACTGATTGACAAATTGATTTAGTTTGCAGTTATTATATAGTAGGGCTTCCCTCGTAGCTCACTCAGTTGGTAGAATCTGCCTGCAATGCAGGAATCCGCCTGCAATGCAGGAGACCTGGGTTCAGTTTCTGGGTCTGCAAGATCCCCTGGAGAAGGAAATGGCAACTCACTCCATTATTCTTGCCTGGAAAATCCCATGGACAGAGGAGCCTGGCGGGCGACACTCCATGGGGTTGCAAGAGTTGGACATGACTTAGGGACTAAACCACCACC
>NW_011494770.1:572030-592650 GCF_000754665.1 Bison bison bison
TTTTTTTTTTTTTTTTTTTTTAACCATTTCACCTCCTTTAAAAGCAATCTTATATGTTTTTCTTCTTTCTTTTCTTCTTGTATTTATCTGTTGAGGTGACATTAGATATAAGTGTTAGAGAAGGGAAATAACACCCTCGTAAAAGCATTATAAGCACTAAATTCAGTACTCCCAAATGAGATGAGTAAGACATTTGCAAGCTACCTTAATAAAAATCAAATGCAGAGGACACCAATCATGTACAATACATGTATAAAATACATATAGTAAAATTGATAACCTGAAAACACTTCAATAACACCTAGAAACCAAGAATCAAATGCAATGCATCATCTTTTAAGGATCAAAAAAATGAGAGGGAGTAAAAAATAAAGTGAATAATCAGATACTATATCTGCCAGTCTTGATAACAGAAAAATTAGAGTATTAAGAGATTCATAGAAACAGACCAGGCAGGCTGGAGCACTATAATTGAGTCTCCCATGTACAATAGCAACGTGTGATTCCCTTAATGCAATAATGGAATAGAAGGGGAAAAAACCCAGAGTAAGACCACAGGGAATTATCATTTCTGGCCTAAATTCTGAATGGGCTGAAAATAGTTACACTGCATATCTTTAAACAAAAGAAGCTTATCTTTCGGCAAACCTGGTGTTCAAATTTATATATATTCACAGAATATTTTAAGCCAACAAATAAATTTTGTAAAATCCACATTTAGATTAACTTTTAGTAAATCTATAGAACTCACAAAGACAAAAGCAGTATTTGAATATGGTCACCCCCTCCACACACATTTTTTAGACTGACAGTATATTTTTAAAATGACAACAGTAAATAATAGCCAGAGTGAAAAATAATATACTGAAAGTAATGATACAAATATCTATCAACATAGTATTTCATAATCATGTACAAAATAATTTAACAATGTAGTCTAAACAAAAACATTTTTAGGCAAACAAAAACAGATTTCTTACTAAAAGACCTTTATGTAGGAATTTCCAAAGTCTGTACTTGGATAGAGGAAATGAAAGCCAGAGGAAGGAATAAAATATACCATAATCAGTTAACAACAACAACAACAGCAAAATTGTAAACATATGAGTAAAACTAAACAAAGTTTGGCTAAAGAAAACAAAAATCAAAATGGTCACTTTTATAGGTAAAATAACATAGAACTAAATGTTGCAAGTTGAATGAGAGTTAACTGAAGTTAAGAATTTCAAATGTTTTACAATTACTCAAGAGAGAGTATAGAAATACATTAGCTATAAACTTTGCTTAATAATATAAACATTTAATAATTTCTAATAATTGGAGTAATTGAAATATAAAATATGATATCCAAAGCACTAAAGGATCAAGAATGATAAACACCAAATGAGGAAGAAATGTAATGAAATATAGGAAAGGATATGGAAAATGCAGAGTAAGTAGCAAGAACCAAAATTGAAATTAGCAAAAATCCAAATATATCAATAGTACAGGAAGTGCAATGTCTTTAAAGAAATATTTTATAAATAGTTTTTAAAAATCTATTATTTATATGAAACATACATAAGACATATAAACACAGAAAGCCTGAGAAAATCATACATATATGATATATATTTTATATAACAACATAACAATATTAATAAACAGCATATAACATTAAATAAAAGAAAGATCAGATAGACTAGGTGTTAAAGCTATTACTAAATGTAAAGGTCACTGCAAACATTAAAAAAATATAATTCATTCATAAGAAATAGCCAATTTAAATTTGTCATTACAAAATAACATATCCTTGAGAATATACAAAACCAAAATGAATACAATTACTGAGATTTCTGAAATTCATCAATATTGTGGGAGACTTTAACACCCCTTTTCAAATAACAGATGGATATGCCTCTTGAACATATAGATGTCTTAAATAACATTAATAATGAACTAAACTTAAGGTCTATGTCTAGGATCCTGAATGTAATAATTCAGTAATCCACATATTCTCAAGAGCACATGGAATTTTAAAATAATTTAACATATGTGGCCCATAAGACAGGTTTCAAACTTTAAAGAATAATTGTTCTGAGGAGTGTTTTATATGACAACGAGGTGATTAAGATATAAATAAAAATAACTGTTAATTAATAAAAAGATAGTAAATATATCCTCTTGAATAAATCATGGATCAAAGAAGAAATCACAAAGGAAATTAGAAAATACTTAGTTGTAAGTATTAAAGAAAAAGATGCAGAACTCAACTCTCAGGATCCAGGGGAAATAAATTGAGTGACATTTATGGAACTGAATCCTGAAGAAGAAAATCATGAAGTGAATACTTCATTTAAAAATTTGAACAAAGAGAGAATAATCCACAGAATTGTTACAACAGGTAATAGTGTAGAGCAGAAATTAATTAAATGAGATGAACAAAGATGCATCAAAGGAGCTTGAAAAACTTAGTGTTTGAATTGATAAGGCTCATAAATTAAAAACAAAATCCTATGAGAAAATGAGAGAGTATGTAGAAATAACAGAAATATTATAAATTAAAATGGAGTTAAAACTATAGTTAGAAACTAAGAAATTAAAAGGTAAAGGATATTAACTTACTTTAGGAAATTTGTGGAAACATGAAAAAATGGACTGTTTCCTAGTAAAGCTTAACTGCATAAATCTGGCTTAAGGAGAGTTAATAAGCATCCACATAGCCACAAGTATATTAAAGGAATTGAATCTGTACTTGTATCTACAAAAAGAGGGAGAGAGAGAAAAAAAAATGTGTTTTTTTTTTTTTTTGCCTCAGATAGTTTTGTAGGTGTTTCACCAAAAATAAAAAATAAAATGGTGTGAATTTCAAAGTATTCTACACAGACAATTGTCTGGTTGGCTCACAGATAGATAAAGAGACCAGTGAAATTAAATAAGCCTACACACAGACTTATTATCTACAAAAAAAAAAAAAAATGACATAAGAGAGAGGTGCTGTGCCAACTCTTTGTAATCCCATGGACTGTAGCTAGCCCACCAGGCTCCTGTCTCCATGGGAATTCTCTAGGCAAGAATACTGCAGTGGGTAGCCACGCCCTCCTCCAGGGGATCTTCCCAACCAAGAGGTCGAATCCAGGTGTCCCACATTGCAGGTGGATTCATTACTGTCTGAGCCCAAGGGAAGCCCAAGAAGACTGGAGTGTGTAGCCTACCCATTCTCCAGGGGAACTTCCTGACCCAGGAATCAAACCAGGGTCTCCTGCTTTGCAGGAGGATTCTTTCTCAGCTGAGCTATCAGGGAAGCCCAAGAGAGAGATGAGGAAATGATAAATAAAATTTAAAAAAGTCTAAACAAATGGTACTCCATGAAAAATAAATTTGAACTCCCCAATCACACAATAAATAAAGATCAATGTGCAGGTATAAGAAAACCTTGTTATGGCCATTGGTAGAGAAAGCTTTTTGTGAACGATATAAAATGATGCTTGACTGTATTAAAATTTAAAGTGCTTGTGGAACAAAAGAAAAAACATCTGAGTTATAGGGAAATAGGATATTTTCAGTGTATGTAACTCTTATGAGACTAGTAGAGATTACATCAGAGATACTTTAAAATCATTAAGCAAACTATGCAGCCTATAAATAGCAAGGCAAACAAGTAATATTAAGGGAAAATAAATAGCAAGTAAAATCTGAAAGAAGAAATAAAAATATGAAATGAAATTTCAATAATAATCAGGAAAACACAAACTATAATAATATGATACTTTTTATTAATATAGTCATGAAAGTAATAGTCCAGTTTAACTGAAAGCTTTTTTGTTAATGACAATGTTAAATGCTGTAATCACTTGGAAAGACAAATTTAAGGAGTAGCTAGCACGTTTGAAGATACTAATACCTTTTCTATCTCTCTCATATATACTCAAGATTTTGTGCATATTGAGATGTGTAAAATGTTTACAGCAACACTGTAAACCAAGAAATTAGAAAATATCTATTAATAAATGCTCACTGAAGGAGAAATAGATTTTGTATCCATATAGTGTTAATAGTGAGTAAACTAGAACTGCATGTATCAACATGGATAAATCACAAAAACATAAATTTGAGTGAAAAAGATAAAAGGACATGAAGAGAAAAATATTATCTGTATGCAATCTAGCAGAAAAGGATTATGTCTCATTAAAAAAAAATAGGTTTCTGTAGTAAGGTTAAAAATAATGTATGTGAAATAATAAATATAAAATTCAGTGTAATGGTATCCTCATAATGGGGAAATAGGTTGATGGAGTGGCAGACAGTGAGGTTTTCATAGCCATTTGTGATGTCTTGATTCATAAGCTGAGGAGTGGTTATGCAGGTGTTAATTATTTGATTCTATATGCCTTTGGGCACAATTGAGGTAATTTATAATTTATTTTGAAAATCAGCTTCAGGTTTTCCACTTTTGGTTATGTGGGGAATTACTTGCCACTTTCATGAATCTAAATGAGAATAATTACATAAAAGTGTTTTTCTATGTAGCTCAGCTGAATCTGGTTTCTGGTATTTAAACAACAGAACTTAGATGACAGAAAGAAACATGATAAGGCTAGACAGTACTTCTACTAGATAACAGAAATAGCATATAACAAGATAGTCTGACTAAAAATATTTATTTTGCCTTCGAATAGTTTGATGTCCCGTACAAGGTCCCTTCCTGTATAGCCGCTCCCATCTCCCTTCTGCTAATTATAAGTATCCTCACTGTCAACACTCAGAAACAGAAAGTTCTGGGGCAGATAATCTTAGATGTAGAGTTTTATGTTTGTTTTTGGTCTTTCTGATCTTTGACATCAGAAAGGCCTGTCTCTCCAGGGGCAGTGGCCTCCATATCTCTAGGGGCAATTCAGAAGATAATATCCAGCTACCAAATGTTAAGCCGAACATCTTTACTGGAATATATACACATTTCGGTGAGTTTCTGGTTATTTAATATCATCACAGAAAACAGAGATTTAATAAATAGGCTTCATGCCTGCTCAGGAGGGCCTAAAGAACCCCATAGAGAAAAGTCAGGCTCTGCATGTTGATTGAAACTGTTCTTTCTACCATTAAATAATATTGTTTGATCAGTTGGTCACATCCGGGTTCTAATTCTGAATCCTTCACCTACAACCTCTGAAAACCTGAAAAAGATCCTTGAACTATTGAGAATCAGTATTCTGTTCATTTGTTAAACTGGAACAGTAATACTTAATTGATAAAACTGCTGTGAGAATTAATATGTAAAATTATGTATGTAATATGTAAAATTTTAAGCTATTGGTTATTTTTAATGATTAATTAGAATGTATGCATAATCTCCAAATTTGACCTTTTTTCTATAGATATTTCTGATGCTCAAATATAATTTATTCCCTGAAATCTAAGATTTCAGAAAAAAATAATGAAGAATGCTAGTTTAAAAAAAAAAACACAAAGTGGCAGTTCCAAACTGATACATTTTTGGTGCCTAATCTAGCAATTCCCATTGCTTCAACAGGGAAGGAGAATTCAGATCTAATGCATAATTAGGCATTGTGTCTGTCTGCTGGACATCTGATTTTTTGTTGTTTTTTTTAATTTGATGCAGCTCCTTATTAAAGGCATATTCATTTTTTATTGTACTTATGAGGAATAGAGGTGGAACAAATATTTCTGAGATCTTCAAATACAGAATAAAATTTTGCAAAAATCACAATATGTAACTTTATAGCAGAGTAAACCATAGACTTACTGTGCAACAGTACATTAAAGTTTGTGGGCTCAATAGCTCAGTCATGTCTGACTATTTGAGACCCTGTGGACTCTAGCCTGCCAGGCTCCTCTGTCCTTGGGATTATCCTGGCAAGAACACTGGAGTTGGTTGCCATTTCTTCCTCCAGGGTATCTTCCTAGCCTAGGGATGGAACCCTTAGCTCCTGCATTGGCTGGCAAATTCTTTACCACTGAGCCGCGGAGGAAGCCCCATACCTTAAGGAGATCTAATTAAAAACATAGCAAGCATGTCTTAAGTAAGTATATGCCATACAGTTGTGTTTTTTTTTTTTTTAAGATATGGCAGATAAGGCACACCTGAACTCTGAGCTGTGAAGTAGGTGTTGTTACTAGCCATGTTTAACAAACAAGCAAACTCAGGTAGTTGTTATAATTTGTATATGTAGCAAGGTCAATGACTGAGCTAGGATTTTAAACCAGCTCCTTGCCTATTGAGTCCATGTTCTTATATTATGACCAGTGCCCAGAAACCTCAGCTATTTTCCATTGGCCCTGAAAGGGCTATAACTTTCCATTCGAAGAATATTCTATAATGACAAACGATGGAAAGGCAGTGCCGCCCTGAGGTCTCCAAACTGCAGCAGTAGCTATCAATCACACAGCAGATAAATAGATTTCAGAAGTTTTGTGTACAATATGTTCTTGAATTTGAACTTAAGCTCAGGCTGACATATAGTATTTCACTGCTAATGTGATCTCTTTATAGCAGAGGGAACATTCCTTTATAAAATTGTGTTGCATAACTTGTTTGCTTCCTAGCAAAACAGTTTTTGAATTTCCGTATAATTTCTGTTAAATCTATTTTTAAAGTTGAAGCTTAGGTCAAGTGCAAATATGAATATAGATTTATCCAGCATGCATAATTTGCAGTCTGTGTGGAACTGACTCATATGTCTTCAGTATCCGGCAGTCACGTGAACAGCTCTCCTGCTAAGAGTGACCTATTCATCCTTCAAATAAACATCCACGAGAGGAAGAAAAACAGTATGTACAGTTCCAAAGAAGGGACAACGTATCATGCGTGAGCCAATGTGCTTGAGCCAATTCTGTCAACAATCTTTGGGATTAAAAGTTTCTCATTCAGAAAGCTTGTGGAAATGCTAAGAAATTCTAAATGTGAACAATCCAAAAATACTAGGATTATATTCCTTTTTTAAAAAAAATGAATGACCAAATGAGTAAACAGTTTTCTTGAATATCTGCAGGATTATTTTGGAACTTGAATTATTCAAAAAAATGATCTATATGACATAGACTTTTTTTTTGTATTTTCCCCGAGTTCAATTTAGAAAAAGGTATTAATTTATTTCTCCCTTATAATTTATATACTTCTCAATGTCATCTGTACCTGTAGAGATATATAGAAGGCAAAATGCTTCAGGTAGTCTATATGTGTTCTTCTATGAGGGAAAAACTAAGCCATATTCACATTAATAATTTTTTTAATGCATATGTTATTTTCAGTAAAAATGAAGACTAATATCAACTATAGAATAAAACTGATTTCCTGGGAAGATTTTACATTTTTTCAATACAAAGTGACTAAAATAAGGAGGATGAACTAATGTTCTGAAAAATTCATCCACCTTTAAAGTGATAAATGATCATTGTCCTATTACATACTATATTTACAATAATTTTAGGATAAAAAAGATTGAAAGAATGTTTGAAGAACTTCTGGGTATATAAATGGTCTATTCTAGATGTGAACATCCCTTCCATATCATGGATTCCCATCTATGTGGGCTTTCGTAAAAGAAATGGAGAATTGCACTACTTTTATTTGGGGCTTCCCTGATGGTCCAGCAGGTAAATGAATCCACCTGCAATGCAGGAGACACAGGAGATGTGAGTTCGATCCGCTACAGTTGAAAACGGCAACCCACTTCAGTGTTATTATTTGAAAAAATCCCATGGACAGAGGAGCCTGGAGAGCTACAATCCAAAGGGTTGCAAAGGGTTGGACATGACTGAGTGACTAAGGGCACACACACACACTACTTTTTTGGTGTAAAGATATGAAGAAAATGCATTAAATAGAAAACTCTGTAGTAACATGTAGTATTTAAAACAATGGGAAACAATCAAAGAGTTTAATAGTCTATACACATTTGAAAGGTCATGTCTAAGGATTTATCATTGCAATTGGATGCATACTTATATTAAGGTCATCTCATCTTAGTAATATAGACAATATTAAGAATTAAAAAATGGAATTCCAGGCTATCATAGCAAGATTGTCTCCAATTCAGATCTCCTTCTGATCTAGAATTTCAGGGGAAATATATCACAATTTTCCCATTAATGTTAACTTTTTGAGGTGACCAAGACATTATTTGATAAAAGTTCTCTGTGGAGGGGAGGGGCAGAGAAATAGAGAAATCTTTTCTAGATTAAAAGAGACTAAACAGACAAAATAATAAAATTGTATGCATGTAGTAAATTGTTTTCTTAGTGTAAGCATTTTTAAAGTTAAATCACATTTCTTATATACTTTAAATTAAAGATTATTTTCTAAATTTTATTATGAATCTAAAATGGAAAAATAAAACATGCTAGTAATGAAAATTTAGTATACTACATATTTTTTAAAATATTAGAAATGTTTAAAATATAAAAACTTGCATTAGTTAATAATGATACAACTTGTTCCTAAATATAACTGAATATAATTAATGCTATGCAATGGACACACACACATATGTATGTGTATGTATTACTGCCTATCTATCTTACTGTATATTATCTATTAATATATACCTTTTTGGGATGTTGAGTCATTTGCATAATACTAAAATAAGTAAATCAAAAGACTGCAAGAATGAGATGAAATTTTCTGTCTACAGATTTCAAGCCAGATGCAGAATACTTGCAGAAACATTCCAGTCATGACCCTACTGAACACGATAAACTGCTTCTTAGATTTCAGCTTTGTCTGCTATGTTCATGTTGCACCAGAATCCCAAACCTTTTGCTGATTTTTAAAATCCAGTGTCCTACATTCCATGGGCATATTTCAAGTTTTAACTTTAACAAACCAATATTTTAGCCAATTATTTTATAATTGCTTTTATCTTTTAATGTTTGATCTAGGTGGATGATATTTTCTATTCCAACATGGCTTGCAAATAGTTTTCTTCATTCCTTGCTTTTATTCAATTTATGACTGCTTATTTCATTTCTGAAGTCTTTTACGTCTGACCCTACATGACAATTTTATAACCATTTTACTGGCTCAATACAAACTTTTTTAAAAAGTTGAAAACTGTAAAGGAAATAAAGGAAGTTGAAAATGAGAGACAAAGTAAGAATACTGTGTAGAAAGGCAAGATAAACAATTAAAGAATGATGTGGAAGAGTTAAAAATATAGGCAGACAGGAAAATGAAGTCATATTTATAAATTAGAAGGAAATTGCTTGAAAAAGAAACTATGTTCCTGTTTCACACCTCTACATATTGACCCTTGGATCTTTAACTGTTTTTTTTTTTTTTTTTCTTCAAAAATAATATGGCAATAGTCTTTTCTTACTCTCAAAGCAGCTGACCTTTATCTGCTCTTCTCTGAGCAGAGGCAAGGAACTGTCTTCCCCCTTATATATTTTTCCTAACCTTTAATTTGGCAAAAATGTGTTGCTTTTGTAGTGACTCTTTTGACTTGGGTAAGTTACTTTTTGTGGTAGACTCAGAAATTCAGTGTCATAACCCAGTTTAGAAGTGTGTATGTGTCAGTATTGTCTTTCTTTTTGAAACCTTCTTATGGTATATATATCCTGGAGGAGGGCATGGTGACCCACTCCAGAATCTTACCTGGTGAATCCCATGGACAGAGGCACCTGGCAGTCCATGAGGTCATAAAGAGTTAGCCACGACTGAAGCAACTGAGCATGAATCCATAGTAGATACATACCTCCAGAGCAATATAGATGGCCAAAAGAAAAGATGCCTAAAAGAAAAAATTGTGAATTTTTGGACAGAAGAAAACAATACTGTTTCAGATATAACCTTAAATACTTTAACAAAGATGGGAATTAGATACTTAGAAATAGGATTGGTCATTTATATTAGATTCTTTTGAGGAAAAATCAAGCAACTACACTTTTGTTTTTAACTATAATCATTATAAAAATGTCTGCATTTTTTAAGATAACTGTTAAGTAAAATTGAATTCATATGAAAAGTAAAACAGGAGACAGCAAAAAGTAAAATAGCAAACAACAGCAAATAGTAAAAACAATACCACAGAGAAGATAGACATGAATAAATGTTTTGAAATATATAAAATAACAACAAATGCACATTAGCTAGGACTCATGGTGATGGCCAAGGCTTTACAACTGAGCTTAAAAATCAAAGTCCAACAATGTATTTCTTATAAGAAATGTGTAAGAAAATGAGAAAAAGTTGAGAGTGAAAACATGAACTAAGATAAATTAGGATAAGGATACAGGAAAAGCCAAGAGGCAATTTATATGTCTTAAATTTTGCGACAGCAATTTCTGTGAAAAGAGTAATTTGTGGAACAATTCATAGTCATGGATTTTTAGCTTTTGTCAACAGAACATCAAACATGCAAAATAAAATCTGTTCAGTTATAGAGACTGTGTCAGAGTACAATTTTCATATGCTCTAACATTCATAACTGACTAGGCTAATACATATTATTTAAAATATTATTAATGGGGCTGTATTAAAAATATGTGTTTATTGATTTAAATATTTACTGAGTGTTTACCATGTATCAGACACTCTCCATATGTGGGAGATAGAACAGAAAAAGTTATGCCTTCATGTCATTTCTTGTGTGTATTCTATTTAGGAAGATGGATGCTGGTGGCAGAGGCAAGATGCAAGCCCAAGCTCCCTCTACTTATTGGCTCGGTCGATCTTATTCAAGTTCATCATCTCTTTTCTTTAGTTTTCTCATCTGAAGTGTAGGTTATTTTGAGGATTAAGTATGTTTTTAAATTAAAAATGTCAATAAGTGTAGAGCACGTAGATCAACGTCTAGCACATTACAAGTCCTGCATAAAGGTTGGCTTCTACCTTCTTCTTATAACATTTCCATAAACTGTTCGTACTTTAGGATGGAAATTGAACCTTGAAAGTAAAATAACATAGAAATCCATAATTCATGCTTTCGTCACAATATACTTAAACTATAGATTAAAAAAATTTCAAACAAATATTTATAATTGACTACTTAATTAGAGATTTTAAGATGCTTCTTTTTTCAAATATTTTTATTATTTCTTCCTAGAGACACTGTGTTGCTTAGTATATGTTTCTATGCTCTGTTGTCCATAATTTGTTTTATGTTTCCATTATTTTAATATGTGTCTATTTCTCCTGCTTGCATTACTAAAAAGATTTTTGTCAATGTCTGCTATGTTATTTATTACTTCTCATATTCCTTTTAAATGAAACATTGCATTTCAGATTCCTTTCAATTTTTCCATGTTTCTATAGTTTTAATTTATCTTTAGCTAGTTGACTTTTCACCTAAATTTTCTTATCTATGAATCTCTCTTTCTGTTTCATAATATGTGGATATTTACTATTTATTTTTGATGTCAGTTCATCATATTTTTAAAGATTCTTATAAAAAAAATTTAGGCAGCTATTTAAACTCTTCTGAATCTTCCATAATATAGTTTTCTTATTTTGCAGTATGTTTGCTTATTTTGCAGCACCTGGCAGTACTTTTCATGCCAAGTATTGTTATACACATATTCTTGAGTGACTTTGTTTCAAAAGCACCACTTGAAGTTGGAGGTTGGGGGCAAGGTATTAACTTCTGTCAGAATCGCAGCATTTTTCTATAATGAGTTAAGACTGGACACAAAAACCTGCCATAAACAAAATTATCTTTGTCCAATTGGCTCTGGTGATAACAAAAGCTTTATTATTCTTCACAAAATTATAAAATTATCTATACTCTATTACAATTGATGGATGCAGAATACCCCAATAGTTACATAGGCCAAAGGTTTTGCAGGTACTCCAGTATAGCTATGGTGACTTGCAATTCCAGATTCCTAGTGACACTAGAGGCTGACCTCCTTCCTGAATACCCTGTGGCACAATAAATGATTTCTTTGATAGTGTTATCAAAAATCCAAAGGGAAGATCACAGGGAAAATGCAAAGATACAATTGAAGCATAAATGTATCACATGAGTCGTTTTTCCATCTTATTTACTAGCAATTATCTACACCATTATTTTGGGAATTGAGATCGGTATTTACCTAAAGTTAAATATTTGAACATCAGGAAAAAAGGAACAATTAGTCAACTTGTGACAACGTAAAATAAAGCTTTAATTGGCAATTGAATTTTATTCTGTACCCAGTACTCTTCTAATGATTAAATAGTAAAATTTGTTACCCACAATTTGCAGGTGAAGAAATTGAGATACAAGCATGCAAGTTAAATTGCCAAATACACCACATAGTTCATGTCAGAGATGGTAGCTAAATGCATGTTGTCTCCTACAGGTTCTGTGTTGTTACTCTAATAGAGGCTTGTATGAAATAGTTCAGCCTGGTCTGATGGGAAAACAAATTCACCAAAATCAGCTAATCAAAAACATTGAACCGTTTTCCAAAATGGCTGAACCATTTTACAGTCCCACCAATAGAACACAGGAATTTCATATCTTCATACCTTTGTCAACACTTGTTATTTTCTGTTTTCCTGTTAGTTTATTTTTTTAATACCTGCTATCCTAATGGCTGTAAGGTGATATCTCACTGTGGATTTGATTTGATTTGCATTTCCCTAATGATTAGTGAGGTTCAGCATCTCTTTTTGGGTTTATTGACCATTTATATGACTTTCTTGGAGAAGGCAATGGCACCCCACTCCAGTACTCTTGCCTGGAAAATCCCATGGACTGAGGAACCTCGTAGGCTGCAGTCCATGGGGTCGCTAAGAGTCGGACACGACTGAGTAACTTCACTTTCACTTTTCACTTTTATGTATTGGAGAAGGAAATGGCAACCCACTCCAGTGTTCTTGGCTGGAGAATCCCAGGGACAGTGGAGCCTGGCGGGCTGTCATCTATGGGATTGCACAGAGTTGGACACAACTGAAGCAACTTAGCAGCAGCAGCAGCATATAACTTGCTTAGAGAAATATCTCTTACAATAATTTGCCATTTTTAGCCATTTTTTTAATAATCAGTAAAAATTTTGCTTAAAAATAAATTAACATCAATTTCTTAAAAAAATGTGGACATTTGTCTTTATGTTCCTAAAATTTAATTTTGAAATATTTTGTTAGTTGTTACAGTTCTATAGCTCAAAACACAAAATACTTGTAAAGCAATTTTCTTTGTTAGTGGTAGACTTGTAGTCATATTAACAAGTCCTTTTATTGATAAACTAAAACTTTTATTTGGCTTTATAGGCAGAATCTCCAGTTCACTTCAGTCGCTCAGTTGTGTATGACTCTTTGCAACCCCATGGACTGCAGCATGCCAGGCTTCCCTGTTCATCACCAACTCCTGGAGTTTACCCAAACTCATGTCCAGAGAAGGCAATGGCACCCCACTCCAGTACTCTTGCCTGGAAAATCCCATGGACGGAGGAGCCTGGTAGGCTGCAGTCCATGGGGTCGCTAAGAGTCAGACATGACTGAGCGACTTCACTTTCATTTTTCACTTTCATGTACTGGAGAGGGAAATGGCAACCCACTCCAGTGTTCTTGTCTGGAAAATCCCAGAGACGGGGAAACCTGGTGCATTGCCATCTATGGGGTCACACAGAGTCGAACACGACTGAAGCGACTTAGCACTTAGCACATTCCATTGAGTCAGTGATGCCATCCAACCATTTCATCCTCAGTTGTCCCCTTCTCCTCCCACCTGCAATCTTTCCCAGTATCAGAGTCTTTTCAAATGAGTCAGCTCTTCACATCAGGTGGCCAAGGTACTGGAGTTTCAGCTTCAACATCAGTCCTTCCAATGAATATTCAGGACAGGTTTCCTTTAGTATAGACTGGTTGGATCTCCTTGCAGCCCAAGGGACTCTCAAGAGTCTTCTCCAGCACCACAGTTCAAAAGCATCAATTCTTCGGTGCTCAGCTTTCTTCACAGTCCAACTCTCACATCCATACATGACTACAGGAAAAACCGTAGCCTTGATTAGATGGACCTTTGTTGGCAAAGTAATGTCTCTGCTTTTTAATATGCTGTCTAGGTTGGTCATAACTTTTATTCCAAGGAGCAAGCGTCTTTTAATTTCATGGCTGCAGTCACCATCTACAGTAATTTTGGAACCCAAAAAATAAAGTCTCTCACTGCTTCCATTGTTTCACTGCCTATTTCCCATGAAGTAATGGGACCAGATGCCATGATCTTAGTTTTCTGAATGTTGAGCTTTAAGCCAGATTTTTCACACTCCTCTTTCACTTTCATCAAGAGGTTCCTCAGTTTTTCACTTTCTGCCATAAGGGTGGTGTCATCTGCATATCTGAGGTTATTGATATTTTCCCAGCAATCTTGATTCCAGCTTGTGTTTCATCCATCCCAGCGTTTCTCATGATGTACTCTGTATATAAGTTAAATAAGCAGGGTGACAATATACAGCCTTGACATACTCTTTCTCCTATTTGGAACCAGTCTGTTGTTCTATGTCCAGTTCTAACTGTTGCTTCCTGACCTGCATACAGATTTCTCAAGAGACAGGTCAGGTGGTCTGGTATTCCAGAATCTTACTAGAAAATTATCAGTTTTACCTAATTATCTAGGTGGCAGTGAGTTGTACCACAAGAAGTCTCACATGTACCATTTTCTTGCTCTCTTAAAATTTCAGTATAGATATTATCTTTGATTACAGGTTCTTGATAGGAATATTTTTAAATAGCCTACTATTTTTTCCAAGCTATAATTAGACAATATAATTAATAGTTTACTTGATTTTAAGAACTATTACATCAATTTCATCCCACTCTCACCCCTAAAAAGTAAAGATGAAAACATGGTTTTATGATTTAGGATTGGAAATGTCAATATGTTTGAGAATAACATCTCTTGAGTCTATGGGCATATTAATTTATTCAACTTTGAATCCCCACGTTGTTATTTCCTTTCCTTTTAGGAATTTTTCTCCGCATCACCATGAATCTGGTATAGTAAAACACGACCATCTTCCAACCTAAACTCCCATGTACTGAGAAATCCTAGGAATAGTTGATTCTGCCCCAAAACTTAGATAAAATTGTTCTTTGTTTGGCAGACCTTTCCTTTATTTTTACTTAGCTTTTCTGTATTTGACATGAAAGTAATACAACTTCATGAGATGTGTGAAGCTAGGCAAGAGGAGCCAAGGAGGCTGATGTGGTCTCTTTTGAGCCTTGTCTGCAGATATTTTTCCATGTTAGAAAGAGTCTTCCTGACTCATACTCCATTTAGCCCATGGTGCTTGGAATGTGGATTCAGGATGACACCATAACTGGCAACTACCAATTCTCAGACTTCTCCCCAACCTGGGAGTGAGGTGCCACAGTCTGTGCTTCCATAAGCCCCTTGCGTTGAGTAGATACACATTAACATCTGAGAATCTATGGAAAGTCCAAGACACTAGGGCTAAGCCTCTCATAGGGATTTGAGCTTATATAAATAGAATAATGGTCTTCTCTGGTGGCTCAGATGATAAAGATTCTCCCTGCAATAAGGGAATGGCAACCCTCTCCAGTATTCTTTCCTGGAGAATTCCATGGACAGAGGAGCCTGGTGGGCTACAGTCCATGGAGTCACAAAGAGTCAGGCATGACTGAGCAAATTTCACACAAACAGTTAGAGTAATAGCCAGAGTGATTTGTTTACCAGAGTTGTTGCTGTAGGATAAATAGTTTCTGTGTCAATTCTTGGCAGTAGCAGTTAGTTTGAAATCCAGATTGTTTTTAGAAATTCAAATTATAACCATTTTTGGTCTTTCTTTCAGGTTCAATATATCCTCATTACTTGTTAATTTCATATTCATGAATTTGTCTCCTTGCTACTATCTATTTGTAACTCCAAAATCATTTTTTAAAAATAATAACAGATACATGCATAGTGACCAAAATTTGAGTTGCCCAACATTCCAGCTGAGGTCAAACATAGATGCACTGCCTTCTCTTCTCATTGCAGCTCTCATACTATAAACAAGTGTCCTTTCATGGTCTTTTTGGTGATGTGTGTTTTTGCATTTGGGGACTTTTTGTTGATGATTTTGCTGCTTAAATGATCCTTAAGCATAAGGCTAAAGTGCTGTATTTTGTTCCTAGGAAAAAGAAGGCAAGAAAGAATAGATTTATAGAGAAAAATATGTGTGTTCAATAAACTTCATTCAGGCATGACTTTTAGTAAATTTGACTATGAGTTCAATGTTACTGAATCAGTAATATTCACTAAGATTGGCTAATAAAAATATATGATTGAAGGCTCCAGGAACCTAACCCTGTATTTTCATTAGAGCAATGGTTCAGTATTCACTAATTCATTGTTCACAACTTTATAGAATGATACTGCTTTGAATAATGATAATCAATGGTATATGATTTCTCATTATCAGTTACCTACTTAGCTTTTGGCCACCTGATGGAAAGAGCTGACTCATTTGAAAAGACCCTGATGCTGGGAAAGATTGAGGGGAGGAGGAAAAGGGGACAACAGAGGATGAGATGGTTGGATGGCATCACCCACTCAATGGACATGGGTTTGGGTAGACTCCAGGAGTTGGTGATGGACAGGGAGGCCTGGCGTGCTGCGGTTCATGGGGTCACAAAGAGTTGGACACGACTGAGCAACTGAACAGAACTGAAACAACTTACAAAAATAACTCCATTTAACGTTGGCTTAATAGTGTATTGTTTGATATTGACTTAATCTTGTACTGCCCAAATCTTTTTAAGATTGAGTTAATGTCTGACTTTCAAATGCTTCCTGGACAATCCTTAATGGCTTTTTCAAATCCTGTTTTCTTTTTCCTCTGGTGATTGTATAATTCAGGACCAGCTTCATGTTCAAAAAAATTTGATTCCAGAAGTATCCAAACATGTATCTATTATTTGATAAAGAGGAATATATTCTAATTCTGATCCTTGAGGCACATGGAACAGATGCAATCCACTCTATTAAAACATGCTTTAGTTATACTGGAAATTTTATAGCTAAAAATGTTAAGGAAACAGATTGGAAGAAAAGTAGATTCTGAAAAATCATCTAAGCATAAGACACATTTTAACCTTCATGAGTTTTAGAGACAGGCCAGTGACCATCCCCTGGCTATTTTTACACCTGTGGATTGTTTAATTCTATTAGGTAATATAAAATACCAAGATGTAGACTGTATTACAAGACTCTTTATAAGCTATATGCTTTTGAAATTTTTTCTTATTTACTGTTAAATGTAATTGCATTTTACAGTTTAATCCTTGGGGCACGTCTTGAGGTTTCTTATTTTTTGTTTTTACATTTGGATATATCTCTCATCAGCTTGAGATGGATTTAGAAGTGGAGTGAAGAAATAAAGAGCCAATGTATTTATTCACTTGAAATTAGGAATTTTGAATTAGCAAAAGCAAATTGCCAGAATAATAGACATTGTTTCCACTATTTACTTATATAGTTGTAATTTAGTAAAAACTCATGTTTGTTAATCATTCAATTTATGATGATAACTAAATTTTCATACAAAACATTCAAGGGTGAATCAACAAATGCCAATTTTTTTGTTCTCAGTTCAGTTCAGTTCAGTTCAGTCACTCAGTCGTGTCTGACTCTTTGCGACCCCATGAACCGCAGCACGCCAGGCCTCCCTGTCCATCACCAACTCCCGGAGTTCACTTAGACTCACGTCCATCGAGTCAGTGATGCCATCCAGCCATTGGTTCTCAGAAATATCCTATGGGCAGCAAAACAATTTAGATAGCCCACCCATGAAACCTGTGGTATTTTCATTTTATTTTATTTAGGTATAAATTTCTTTGTGAATAATAGGTGAATTATTTTTAATGATAAAGTGGAAATATTTTATAATTTTGGTTATTTGTAAATGGGTCATAGATTAAATATTCAATTAGAATTTAAGATGATTTATATTTTAAATTCAGAATTTCCTTTGGCTTTTATGATTTTATGTATTTTATCATTTAACTTTATATAGATGCCTAAGTCATTTATGATAGTTTGCTGGAATATTTGCTGTGCCTGTTACAAGATCTTTAAGAATGACTAAATCCCATAATGCAACACCAAGGTTTTAAAACTTAGGGAAATGGCAATTTATTGATGTTACATCAGTATTATAGGCAACTCTTATTTCATAACACAAGTAAAATCTCATAATGAACTCAATGAGAATAATGATGAGAAGGCTTTTTAAAAATGTTATTCTAATATGTCTTTAATCAATTAATTATTAGTCTTTTTTTTTTAACAAGAACTCAAAAAATAAGATTCATAGCATGAAGCCCAAAGATCTAATATATTTGGTCCATCAAAGCTCTTTAACTTCAGACAATAAGGGTTTGGGCAACATGGTAATGGTATCCCCTTTGCTACTTCATGATCAGAAATATGCAAAGAAACAAATTCTGGCCAAAAGCACTTAAGAGATTTTTCTTAAAATTTATTTCTCATGTCTATATAAGAATCATAGTAAAAAAAAAAAAAAAAATGGTTCCTTAAGATCACTCCTGCATTTTATGGAATAACTTGAATGACTGCATCCAACTTGCCACTACCTTGAGAAAAAGCCCATGTCAAGGCTGGGGGAAACAAAGGGGGAAAACCTGCCTTTAATGAAATATTAAGCCACTAGGTCCACTGATGCTGGAAGCTGCACAAACTCTAAACAAACACAGAGAGCCTATTTTTCAGGCATGTGAAGTGAAAGTCGCTCAGTTGTGTCTGACTCTTTGCGACCCCATGGACACGAATTCTTCAGGCCAGAATACTGGAGTGGGTAGCCATCTTCTCCAGGGGATCTTCACGACCCAGGAATCACACCGGGGTCTCCTGTATTGCAGGCAGATTCTTTACCAACTGAGCTATCAGGGAAGCCCTTTTTTTTTAAGGCATGCCTAGGGGTTTCTGAGGGTTTCAACCAAAATCATCTTAGTAAAAATTATTAAAATCAAAATATTCCTTTCCAATGACTAAGGTCTGTTACTTATTTCAATATAATCATGCTTTATAAAGATTTAGTCCTCTAAGAGTCATTGCATATTATAGTTTTTTCTATAAATTTCATCCGAAGCAAATAAAAACAAACTTCTACCCTAAAATGTGGTAGTTTTTCCAAGAGAAAGCTTTTTCTTTTGACTTCTACCACCATATGGTGGTTAGATATTGACTTGTTTTGTATTGACTTCTTTGCCAAAAACTCCTAACACACTCATACAGTTCTCTTGTGCCCTAACACTTCTCTCAAAATATGTGGTTGAAATGGAAGTTATATTTCAAAAATATATTTCCCTCCTCACAGCTTATTGCTCCAGGGGCTTACATTTAGTACAATACAAATGCAACTAGGCTATAAGTTTTGGACTTAAGACCAAGCAGAGCATGTCTGAGTCTCTCTTTGATGGTAAATATTTTTGTTCTGAAATATGGGGCTGAGGAGGGGAACGTCTTTTCTGACAGTGAAGCCAATAGAGAAAACCAAAGACAAGTGAAGGAGAGAGAAGTAGTGATTTTTAGTGAAAACCCCTTCCTGTCAAAATTAGGCAAAAGATATGAACAGATGTAAATACAATTTTCCACGAGGAAAATCTCTTTCCCATCTCTCTACACTGTTCTTATGTCCTACACCACCACATTTCCTTATGGACATAGAAATTTAACATTCTTGATGTTCAAATCACACTTACTAAGTTATCTCTGACTTGTCTTTTCCCTCTCCGGTTATTTCTCTTGTCTCTGTGAAGACTCTGGGGAGCACTGCTGGTTGCTGTGGCCACTGGAAACTGAGGAAAAAGGAATAAAGCAGTAGCCAAGCGATATTAGCACACGATTAGGAAAAGGAGAGGAAACTGGAGGGGGAATATGCAGCTAGTGAAAGGCAATTAGATTATCAGAATGAGAATTTTCCTAGGATGAAGACGTCTGTAAGACTTGTTTCAGAATACCTGAAAAATATTAGAAAGACTGTCTAAAATTTCTCCAGATAAAGAGACATGACAGTAGATTTCCAGGCAATTGTGAGTAAAACAACTTGACGATTGTATCCAAATGAGTTATGTTTGTTCCATGTGACAGTTATGGTTGTATAATGTGAACATGGATTGTAAGCTCTAAGGATTAAGAGCAACAGGCATACAACACAGAATAAGATACATGCAAACATATTTTTGCCGGCTAAATTAATGACAATAATAGGACTATTATAAAAGCTGATATAGAGCAAGTAGATTACAAGTAATGACAATTTTAAGTTTATATCAGCAAATGGAATAAACTGTTTAAATGATGCCAGGAAAAAAATAATTTAAAGAATTTCAATATTAATCATGACAACAGGAAATGTATTTTACATTATTTTACACAAGCAACAATTATAGCTGCAACATCACATACACATATGCACACATACACATACATACACATACACATGGCTGGCTAGTCTTTGGACCATCAGATCAGATCAGATCAGTCGCTCAGTTGTGTCCGACTCTTTGCAACCCCATGAATCGCAGCACGCCAGGCCTCCCTGTCCATCACCAACTCCCGGAGTTCACTCAGACTCACGTCCATCGAGTCAGTGATGCCATCCAGCCATCTCATCCTCTGTCATCCCCTTCTCCTCCTGCCCCCAATTCCTCCCAGCATCAGAGTCTTTTCCAATGCTG
>NW_011494770.1:592750-605290 GCF_000754665.1 Bison bison bison
TCCTCATGCCCCCAATTCCTCCCAGCATCAGAGTCTTTTCCAATGAGTCAACTCTTCACATGAGGTGGCCAAAGTACTGGGGTTTCAGTTTTAGCATCATTCCTTCCAAAAAAATCCCAGGGCTGATCTCCTTCAGAATGGACTGGTTGGATCTTCTTGCAGTCCAAGGGGCTCTCAAGAGTCTTCTCCAACACCACAGTTTAAAAGCATCAATTCTTCGGCACTCAGCCTTCTTCACAGTCCAACTCTCACATCCATACATGACCGTAGGAAAAACCATAGCCTTGACTAGACGAACCTTTGTTGGCAAAGTAATGTCTCTGCTTTTGAATATGCTATCTAGGTTGGTAATAACTTTCCTTCCAAGGAGTAAGCGTCTTTTAATTTCATGGCTGCAGTCACCATCTGCAGTGATTTTGGAGCCCAGAAAAATAAAGTCAGCCACTGCTTCCACTGTTTCCCCATCTATTTTCCATGAAGTGATGGGACCGGATGCCGTGATCTTCGTTTTCTGAATGTTGAGCTTTAAGCCAACTTTTTCACTCTCCACTTTCACTTTCATCAAGGGGCTTTTGAGTTCCTCTTCACTTTCTGCCATAAGGGTGGTGTCATCTGCATATCTGAGGTTATTGATATTTCTCCCGGCAATCTTGATTCCAGCTTGTGTTTCTTCCAGTCCAGCATTTCTCATGATGTACTCTGCATAGAAGTTAAATAAACAGGGCTACGATATACAGCCTTGATGAACTCCTTTTCCTATTTGGAACCAGTCTGTTGTTCCATGTCCAGTTCTAACTGTTGCTTCCTGACCTGCATACAGGTTTCTCAAGAGGCAGGTCAGGTGGTCTGGAATTCACAGTGATGGTATTCCCATCTCTGTGAATTCATCTCTGTGAATTTTCCACAGTTTATTGTGATCCACACAGTCAAAGGCTTTGGCATAGTCAATAAAGCAGAAATAGATGCTTTTCTGGAACTCTCTTCCTTTTTCCATGATCCAGCAGATGTTGGCAATTTGATCTCTGGTTCCTCTGCCTTTTCTAAAACCAGCTTGCACATCAGGAAGTTCACGGTTCACATATTGCTGAAGCCTGGCTTGGAGAATTTTGAGCATTACTTTACTAGCATGTGAGATGAGTGCAATTGTGTGGTAGTTTGAGCATTCTTTGGCATTTCCTTTCTTTGGGATTGGAATGAAAACTGACCTTTTCCAGTCCTGTGGCCACTGCTGAGTTTAAGTAATAAACCATTAACATAGCTTAATTTATTTATACCACACGCTCTCAATTCTTTCTACATTTATGACCTTGTATTGGAATCTAAAGGAAAATGTTGATTAAAAATGTAATGATTTCATCCTCAAGGAGTGTGTTTTCTTATTGGGGAGAAAGTTAAATAACAAGGTGGATATGATGCAGTTTGTCTGGTTTTACTTTCTAACAAAACAAAAGGTGAGAAAGGATGAAGGGTAGCTCCTAGACAAGGACTCTTGATCAAAATTATGCCCAGCAAACAGTTGGAGTTTATATAGGGGTGAGTCAATTAAGAACTAAAGAAAAGAAATAAGGAAGTGACAGCCACCCTTTTAAAAAAGTCTGGAACAGAATGAGTGGTGGTAAAAAGAGGCAGGGGAGAAAATAATAAGACAAAAGAGTTATGCACGAAAATCAGATCATAACAGATTTTGCAATGCATGTAATACAGAGTTTGTAATCTAAGAGTGAGGTAATCAGAAGAACAGTTTCAAGCATGGAAGTGATACTAAAATGTTCAATAGAAAAACCATTTTGAATTAACATTCCTAGAAGCCAGATAGAGATTATCTGGACCAAAGTAATAGGATATTGAAAAAAATGTAAAAAACAAGCTTTTAATGCATCAATGAGGTAATGAGAAAGCTTGAAATCCATAAATATTGAAAATATTTTAAAACTTCAAAAATGAAAATATTTTTGTATGAGACATCTCCATAAAGAAAAATGATAGAAAAGAAAATAGAAATCTACTTTTCAGAAACAACAGCAAGGAAATTTACCTCATTGTTCACATTGTATAAAGGGAACAAATGACATAATCATAATAATCAACTAGTTACTACAAGAAAATGCCTTAGGAAGTTGTGGCCATTTTTAGAAAGCATAATATGCCATAAACAGCGGAATTAACTGGAACACCACCTATGTGTCAACAAATCTTTAAGAGGAGACGTTAAATTCAAATACTGTCAGGTTAATATGAAATTCAATTGGTTGAAACAAATGCAAATCCTTTCCTGAAGAACATTACAAAGCTTCAATTGTATGCTAGAAGTAAATAGTACTGTGCTTTATTGTTTTCCCAAAATTCTCATGTATTTAGTTGTGTACCATACCTTTTTTATCTTACATTTTATAGCTCTTTTGTTCTACAAATATGTCTGATGATCAAATGTGATGATCTATGTAGATGAGATAAGAAATGAAGAGGAGGATTTAAGCCTGGACCAATGGACAAATCTAAAGGTTACTGATAAAGAATTACAAACTTTGGAAGGATACACCAGTTTGAAAAGTGATACATGGTATCTGTCTTAACTGTGAAAGCTTTGTGTCAGTGGGTTTTACATGGGCTGACAGTCCAACTTGGCATAGTTCTTTAGGTTGTCTGTGGGAATTCAAAGTGCAAAAATTTGCCAGAAAAATTAAAGAAACTTATTTTATGACTCACAGTCATTTGACAGATAATGCTACTGATAACTTTACAGTTGATCCTTAAACAATGTGAGGGTTAGGGGCACCAACCCCTGCACAGTCAGAAACCTGTGAACTGCTATTTCTGTCTCAGAAGTTAAAAATTTAATAAAGGCTCACATACGGGCAGGAAGCTGAAACAGTTTCCACAGAATCAGAACAAATGTTGTAGTTCTTTTAATGTCACATAGTATGATTTCTAATCAAACACAAACTTTGCCCCACACTTAGTTAGAGATCTGTAAAATGAAAATACAGGTATTATATTTATTGAAAAAAATCAGTGTATAAGTGGAGACACACAATTCAAATCCTTTTTCTTCAAGGGTCAACCTTATGGCTTTTAGAGTCTGCAAATAAAGTTTTCGTTAAAAAGTTGATCCTGTAAAAGAGAATCAAGCTATTCAGTAGCAGAGAATATTGTCCAGAATATGATAAATCACACAGTTGTCAAAAACCTGATAATTCCAGCATGTAAAATTATTGGTGTTGTTCAGTTGCTAAGTCATGTCTGACTCTTTGCTCATGTATTGCAGCATACAAGGCTTCCCTGTCCTTCTGTCTCCCAGACTTTGCTCAAATTTATGCCCATTGAGTCAATGATGCTGTTCAACTATCTCATTCTCTGTCACCCTCTTCTTCTCTTTCCCTCATTTTTTTCCTAGCATCAGGGTCTTTTCCAATGAGTCAGCTCTTCATACCAAGTGGCCAAAGCATTGGAACTTCAGCATCAGTCCTTCCAATGAGTATTCAGGGTTGATTTCCTTTAGGATTGACTGGTTTGAACTCCTTGCTGTCCATGGGACTCTCAAGAGTCTTCTCCAGCACCACAATTCAAAACCATTAATTCTTCAGTTTCAGCCTTCTTTATGGTCCAACTCTCAAATCCGTACGTGACTATTGGGCGTGACAACTATGACTAGCTATGACAAACCTAAATAGCATATCAAAAAGCAGAGACATCACTTTGCCAACCAAGGTGCATAAAGTCAAAGTTATGGTTTTTCCAGTAATCACGTAAAAATATAGTGAGAAAATTGCTAAGACAAGATGCTGAATGAAAATCTGAGAGGCTCTTTTCTCAAGGACTGTGGTCACCAATGTATTGATAATATGTCACAGAATATTGGAGAAGGCAATGGCACCCCACTCCAGTACTCTTGCCTGGAAAATCCCATGGACGGAGGGAGCCTGGTGGGCTGCCGTCCATGGGATCACACACAGTCAGACACGACTGAAGCAACTTAGCAGCAACAGCAGTCCATGGGGTCGCTAAGAGTTGGAAACGACTGAGTGACTTCACTTTCACTTTTCACTTTCATGCTTGAAAAAATTTTATATAATAACCTAAAAATAAGAGCTTCACTATTCAGGTTGATGAGTCAACAGATGCTATCAATAATACCATTCTGTAACATTTGTAATATGTGTAAATTATGATGAATCTTATTATAGGTTCCCCTGTGCAGAGTGTTCTCTGAAACAAACAAAGAGCTACATGTACTTGGTGTTTAATCTTTATAACTTGGGCAGAAATTCTATCTTGGAGGAAGTGCATTGGCATATCTGCAGAGTTATCCCATCAGTGATTGGCTCACATCTGTAATAAATCCAGAGTCCCAGCATTGTCATAAAATAATGCTATGTTCACAGATATGTTCTGAGGTTTAAAAAATGCATGAAAATGAAATATTAATAAGTAGAATGGTCAAGTTATTAAACCAAGAACTCACTCAAAACTCTTTAAAAGATTGTATAAATCAAAAACAAAAAAACTCAGGCAAAGAATATATATACACAAAATATATGCATCTCATGTTACACAAAGGAATCTTGTGGTTTAATAGAGAAAGAGTTACTGATTGGATGTTATAACTGAAAAGGAAATTATAGGAGCACTTTCAAGAAAATTGTAGGTCAGCCTTGGTTGGGGACTATAGACGAAAAATGACTGCAAAAATGAGCCTAATTGGCAGAAATTTTTCATCACGTGATCCAGTTTAACAATTCCTATAACAAGTCATTTTACTTCAAATGATAAGATTTTGTATTTAAAATTGAAAAAAATCACATATTTGCAAAATTATGTTTAAAAGAAAATCTTGAAATAATTCCACTGTTGCTTGGATTTGGAGTGAGAAAGAATGAGTGATGGTGGTGGCTTAGTCGCTAAGTCGTGTTGTACTCTTGAGACACCATAGACTGTAGCCCACCAGGACCCTTTGTCCATGGGATTTCCCAGGCAAGAATACTGGAGTGGGTTGCCATTTGAGAAAGAATAGGAACAAGGCAAGAAGCTTATTGAAAAACATCTGGAGAACTACAGAGAAGCACTGAAGAGAATTCTTTCTTCCTCTCAACTCCAATATATGACAGAGTGATAGACCCTTTCACTGACACTTATGTTCAGTCTGTGAACTTGACTTTGAAAGAAGAGGAAATATTTTGTGAGCTGCAGTCTGGTCAGACACTCAAGATTAGTTATTAATCTGTCTCTAGACAAGTTCTATAGATCTGTGAAAGAAGATCCCTTATGTCAAAAGAAAGCACTGAGCATTTTCATGTAGTTTTTCCTTCCAGTTTTATTAATTTATAATTGACATGCAACATTGTATACATATAAGGTGTACAGCATAATGATTCGACATATCATGGAATGATGACTACACTAAGTTTAGTATTTCACATAGACACAAAATTAAGGGGGAAAAATGGAATTTTTTTCTTAGTGATGAGAACTCTTAAGATTACTCTCTTAAGAACATTCATATACAGTATACAGCAGTGTTAATTATATTTATCATGTTATGCAATGTATTTCTAGCATTTATCTTATAGCAGTAAATTTGTATCTTTTGACTGCCTTCATTCATTGAGGAAGTTTTTAACTTCTTTCATGTATATTCAAATTTCTTGTTTAACAGTCATTGAGTGTAAGGACAGAAACTGTCCCATTTCTGTTAAAAATTAAAATCATGTGTTAGCTGTAAATTTGATCATCATTAAATAACTGCAGCAAAAAAAAGAACACATTTTATACTTACTATGTAAGAGCCATTCTTTATAGCTGATTTCAGAATAACTTTTATGTGTATATAGAATAATTAAAAAGATTATGTAACCAACAAATAAGCATAACAGTTCATAACTGACATATTGAGTACAATCATATCACTTAGAAAATGTTTTTTTCAAACACATTAAATGATCATTTATACTGTAATTTTAATTTCATGCCTTTGGTTTATGGTTTTAGTTTTACCATTCATATCAATCCCTTTCATATTGTAACATCAAATAATATCTAATTAAAATACTTGCTTAAATATTTATTTTATGAGTTATAAAATATTTGAAAAGGAAATAAATTAATGTCAAAAAAGGTATACTAAGATTAGTACTTCCTTTTTTGTTTTTCGAGAAGGCTTGGTTGAGAAGTCATTTTTCAACTTTAAGAAGAGGAAGGGAAGAAGGACAACTCTTACATTTTCGAAGAGGACTTCCCTGGTGGCTCAGATGGCAATGTGCCTGCCTACAACGCGGGAGACCCCGGTTCACACATAACCTCCTTAGAATTCTAAATAGTAGAAATGTGTGGCAAATGTTTTAGGCCAACTAGGATTGAATTAATAAATAAGTTAAATAAAGAAGAAGAAAAACAAGAATATCTACTATCAACATTATTTTCTTTAGTATTAGGAAGGAAAAAAATCATACAAAAATAGTGTGATAATCAAATGGAGCTACAGAAAAATATTACTCTATTCAAAAAGGATTTATGACTATTATTGGATTATTATATCTATAATCTATTAACTATGCTACATAACATGTGCAGATATAGTGAAATTTTTGCAGGAATCCCTTGAGTTATGTCAAGGTTCTCTCTTAGGTAAAAAAGATCGGGAGTGGCTGCTAAAATAGATGTAACTGCAAGCATATCCATAATCATATCAATGAAAATGAAATAAACCTTTCAAAATGAAGTTCAAAGTGATAGAAATATGTAATCTATGAATGTACTCTAAATGTAACTTTTATTTCAAAATACAACCCTAAAACGTAAGGGTATAAAAAATAAAACTTCAAAGTTAGAAAGATGTATATAAAGTAGAAACCAAGTGAAAGATGCTGCTGTGGACAAATCAATATCAGACTAAAATATCACATAAGTAAAACTGTGATGACTAAAGATAAAAAAGATCACTCTTTTTTATCTTGGTTAAACTTTTATAATGGTTAAACTTTTAATTCACAAGTGAGTTTGACAGTTCTAAATGTGGATGTAGCTAATGATATAACTTGATAATATTTAAAGTGCAATTTTCCAGAAATTCAAGGAAATGACATAAAATCTACTAATTTAGTGGATACTTTTAAATACATATCTTAGTAATTGATAGTTAAAATTGATAAAAAATAATCACAAATGACACAGGAGACTTCAACAGCATAATTAACAAGATTAAACTAAAAGTACTCACCAGTTGGAGAAAATGCAAAATCAAAGAGCACTCAAGGAACACTGGACACTGAATAACGTAACAGCCCAGAAAGCTAGCATCAACAAATCAACAATGCCAAATAATTTTGCCAAAATATAGACTGTATATTCTGAGCACAATATGTGTATATATATATATTATAATAATATATATACTTCCATTGAATATTCTAGAAGTTCCAAATGTCCTTCTTGTTTAGAGTTACATTCCCAAGAAAAAAAGGCTGCGTACTGTACAAGGGTGTTCATAAAAGCTTCATACTTAAAAACCAAAAAGCTAGAAATAATTTAAATATTTATCAGCAATAATAATAAAAAATGAATTGTGGCACTTCCTTTGGATGAGCTACAGGACTCAACTTCTGCTATACAAAACTTGCCTGAATCACACAGATGAAATTATAAGCAAATAATATCAGGTCAAAAAATTACATATTAGAGTGGGGAGAGCTATCCAGAAAGCTTCTGGAGGACTGAACATGGCTTACATATTGATCTAAGTGGTGGTAGTCAAATGGACATTTAAATTTGTATATATCCATTCATTTAAGACGACCACCTCCGAAATGTTATTCTGTAACAAAAATAAACTCATTGGCCAAATAAGGACTTCTAATAAAAATTGGAAAATACTGAAAGTTGGGAGAAATAAAATTACTTGGTAAAAGTTTATAGAATGCAAGGATTTGGAATAATTCAAAACCAAATAGGACCCTAAAGATAAGAGCAAGTGAAAGTGAAAGTAAAAGTCACTCAGTCGTGTACCACTCTTTGTGACCCCATGGACTGTAGCTTACCGGGCTCCTCTGTCCATGGAATTCTCCAAGCAAGCACACTGGAGTTGGTAGCCACTCCCTCCTCCAGGGGATCTTCCCAACCCAGGGATCAAACCCAGGTCTGCATTGCAGATAGATTCTTTACATCTGAAACACCAGTGCAAAGAGTACCATGCTGCTAAGTCACTTCAGTTGTGTTCGACTCTGTGCAACCCCAGAGACGGCAGCCCACCAGGCTCCGCTGTCCCTGGGATTCTCCAGGCAAGAGTACTGGAGTGGGGTGCCATTGCCTTCTCCAAAGAGTAACATAATAGGATGAAAAATATATGTTAGTGATTAATAAAGGCAACATTATTTTTATTCTTTAATAAAAAACATAGCTCAATCTCTAGCAAAATTAATAAATAAAAAAGCAAGAGCAAAAGATATTTCTCTGGGTATAAAAGGGTGTATAGATTTTAAAAGCAGCTAAGAGTAAATGTATAATAATACAGTGTTATAATACATTGAATCAATTAATTTTAATAGTAAACAGAACTAATTAAATTCTCAGGAAAAGTACAATTTACCAAAACTTATTCAAGAGTAAATAAAATAACAAGAGTAAATAAAATAATCCTTTAAATAATTCAATCAGTTATTCAAAATTTCTCTAGAAAAGAATCATCATTCCTAGAAAGCTTTTTAGGGGACATTTTGAAACACTGAAGGAATCATGAATTATAACTTCACACAACTTCTTTTAAAGAATAAACAAGAAGAAACACTTTTAAATTCATTTTATAAGACAAAAGACTATTGAAATTAATATTAGTTAAAGACAGTAAAAGAAAATTATTGGCCAAATACATTTATGAGTATAGATATAATATCATAAAAATTAATGAAGTAATTCATCAATGCATTTAAAATTAGTGCATTATAATAGCCAAGTTAGATTCACACAAGGAATTTCAGATTGAGTTAACATCAATAAATAATCAGTAGGTGAAATTACTGTATTAAAAAATAAAGGAAAAAATAATATTACCTCAAAATATGCATGAAATGAATTTGGCAAAATTAAATATGTATTATGATTTTAAAAGGAAAACTTCTATTAGATAACTAATTAAATTCTACTATGACAGTGCATTTACCTAGTTCTTTCAAATATCCATGTATTTTACTTTATAAATTTTAGTGGAATGTAAATAGGTCTGTAATATTTTAAATCTGAAGACTTGAGTGGCTTATAATTTTTAAACATCTCATTTACTGACTGAACATTTCAGCTTTATTTTGGATAACATTTTTGCCCATTTCTTTTCATTTTTTTACCTTTATGTGTCAAGTTGGGTTTTGACTTTCCTTTATTCCAGTATGGTGATATTTGTGTTTTAATTAAAGTTTCAGAATCCACTGAACTTTATTTTATTTTTTTATAGTGGAAACAGAATGTTATTCTAATTTTTTTTACTTCAATTTTACTTTCACTTGAATATTTGTATCTGAATTTATAACTCACATTCTCTCAATTTTTTTCTTTCCGTCTGATCTGTTTTTCTACTTGATCAGCTTTTTCTGTAATAACCAAGTATTATTGCTTATTTTGTTATTATTATTACTATCATCATTGTCATCTTTTAGTGTTTCTTCTGCAATATTGTCTTATTTATACCTTTAGTTATACTATTGTTTCAGGGTTTATCTTCTGTAATATAATATGCCCCTACTTATTAAATTATTGTATAAAGTAGTACTCTTTTCTTGGAAAATGCCAGAATTGGAGAATCACTTAAATACATTAATCCTCCTTCCACCTTTTGTGTCTCATTGCTATGTATTTTATTGCATCACATATTGGAACCTCCACAAGACAATGCAATGCAGTCAGTATGCAATATATTTACCCTTCTCATTGTTTCTCCTTCCGTTCTTGCTTCCTGTGCTTCCTTATGGGACCATTTATATCTGCCTGAGGAAATCCTTTAGTATTTGTCAGGCTGCAGTTAGGAAACAGAAAGCATACTAGTAACTGAAGCAGGGAGAATTTAATATAAATATTTGTTAATTACTAAAAGAGATTTAAAAAAAAGAATATTAAGTAATTCTGAACTAGAAAACACAGAAAACAGCTATTACCTCTAGGGCTGAGGTGGAGAGTGAACAAAAAAATAATTAAAAACGTAAATGAAGCCTTTGTTGCTAATACAGAGATTCAAGCATTTTTGGCAAGGAAATGGCTACCATAAAAACATGCACATTGACAGTCGTAAAGAAAGTTGCTGGAGGTCATAAGCAAATCCACATGGTAGCGAAAAATCTTTCAAGAGGGCACGGCCACAATTGTTCTGCAGGAGTGACCTGCTTGGTGACAAAAAAGAAGTGCTTTAGATGGTGACTGCTGCTTTTCTTGTGGACAGCGGGAGTGAGCACTACCAGGCTTCCCAGATGCCACCGCCTTGGTGCTCAGGTTGAAAAACGGCACAGTACCTACAGGAAGGAAGTGCCTTTCCACCTCTCTGGTTTACAGGGTCTTTCAAGAACCATTTCTTAAAGGACCCTGACAAAGGTGAAATATCTATGGGGTTTGGTTCTAGCACCATATAGAAGAGTGATGAATTATGAGATGAAAGGCATTTTTGTTAATGAGCATGGTCGGCCCTTTTGGCTCTCCAGTTTCCAAATGCAGCCATCACACAGTGGGAATTTCCATAAAGCAAATAAGCAGCTCTATGATTGCATCTAAAAAGAGAGTGTTATCCATTATACAGGGTGAAATCCTGTCCCTCTCACTAAAATAATGACACACACAGTTCCAATAGTCATTAATGGATATATTAATTACTAATCAAATTCAGTTACAATTCCACAAATTTTCTGTTATCTGAAGACTAAATTTTAAAATAACCATTAATATGTTATCTATAGAAATATAAGAAATAAAAGGAAAGGGAAAGTATAAGTAATATGCACTAACAACTATACACATAATCTGCAAAAGGAAACTATACAAAATAACCATAGTCCATATTTCAGTAAATGATGCTAGAGGTAAAGATACCACCTGCCAATGCAGGAGACATGAAATACTCGGGTTTGATCCCTGGTTCAAGAAGATCCCCTGGAGGAGGGCATGGCAACACACTCCAGTATTCTTGCCTGGAAAATCTCATGTACAGAGGAGCCTAGCAGGCTACAATCCATAGGGTCACAAAGAGTTGAACACTACTGAAAGTGACTTAACACGTATATTTCAGTAAATAACTATGTCCATTTTTAATATTTTTGACTTCTTTTTTCTATAAACTTTCTCTATGCCACAAAGCTGTGGAAAAAAAAATCAACTTGTAAAGATTTTAGTAGATAGTGTGACTAAACTGTCATTCTGAAGGAAGTGAGTCCTCAAAAGGCCTACCTTTTTTATTTTTATTTTTGCTTATCCTATCATTAATCTTTACTACTTAATAGAAAATACTAAAAGGTACTGCAGATTCCTCCATATGTCCCATACTTATTCCTCTTTGCCCCCATAAGAAAACTGGAAATCTATTTCATAATCATTATCAATCAGTCAAACCAGAAGAGTAAACCCCTTTTTTCTGTGCTGGGTTGGTTTCTTAAGTAAAACAAAATGACAAGGTGGAAATCTCATCTTCCAATTCAATAAAAACCACTCTTGTCTAGCTAGGGGGTAGCCTTCCTCCGTTAGGAAAAAATAATTCCACACTAGCGTAACTCAGATAATACAGTCTCCTTACCCCATTTTACATGACTGCATGGCAGGATGGAAGGTCTTGTAGGGGCAGGAATTTTTTATTCAAGTTTGTCTGAAGTCCTATGCATGCGCTTAGTGCAAATGTGAATGTTTCCAGATCACTGGATCACTATTGTCCTACTGATCCTTTCTGTATGAAGGTTACCCACAAAACACTTTAAAATTGTACTGTATGGAGTAAACTGCTTTGGTTTTTGGTCTTTAAATTTCCCTCTCAGAGGATATTATTCAATATCTCTACCTCCAGACAGATGTATTGTAGTGATAACAGATAAGATGCAGGCAGCAGGTTAGTGGAGATAGATAACACTGTTCCATGCTTGGCTGTAAATTCTGAGAAAAGAAGTGGTAATGGATTAAAGAAATTTGTTTCTCTGTGGGTATTGGGGGGGCATGTTTATGCAGTTAATTTTAGACAAACTTGAGAACATTTATTTTCTAAAGAAAAATGATTAGGGAAGATTAAAAATGGGGAAGGGGATAGTAATCTAAAACAAACAAGTTCTTGCAAACTTAGAAAGATGGAAAATATAAATTACAGGGGAATGAATATGTTTACACATGTGGAAAGAAGACTTTTTACTAAGGTTACACATGCAGAAGCCAAAATGTTGGTTGTTGTTCAGTCACTCTGTCATGTCCTGTTCTTTGCAAACCCATGAACTGCAACATGCCAGGCTTCCCTGTCCTTCACTATTTCCTGGAGTTTACTCAAACTCCATTGAGTTGATGATGCCATCCAAGCATCTCATCCTCTGTTGCCCCCTTTCT
>NW_011494770.1:605390-606171 GCF_000754665.1 Bison bison bison
ATATTATGGACACTCATACCAATTATTCTATTATTGGTCAATATATATTTTATTTCTTCTTTACATATTTAGTCAATCATTCATCATTCATCAGTCCACTTATTTAACAAATATTTCTTACTTGCTGTGTATACAGCACATTAGCAAATGGGGACTTAAAAACCTTGATGGCTACTATCTCCAAATTTATGGAGAAATCAAACTTGCTGTAAAGAAACAGAGTAAAATCTGAAATATAATGAGAGAGGAGTGAAAAGTTAAGTACAAAGTATTGTCAAAGCCTGGGATGGATCAAATGAATTGGGAAGCTGGTGAGGGGCAAAAGTGGAAAACAATGCTTCTTTTCTTGGTGAATAAGCTAGGAATCCAATTACCAAGTCTGACAACAGAGTCTGATTTTCCAACACTGTTTTGTGCAACCGTGGGTTAATTTTGGGCTTTTACAAGTTGCTACAGAGAAAAGTATAAAATTATATAGCAGGATACAACATTTGCATTCATCCAAAGCAAGTAGACTTTGATCTTTTTTATAAATGGAGTCTTGCATAAGATTTGATATAATAGGTATTTCTGCCATTTAATAAAAAAATTTTAATATATCTTCCTTATGAATTTTTTAAGATGGAAAATGGGATGCCAAGGCATTAGTATATTTTTTAGATAATTTTTAAACAGATTAGATTATTTCTGGTTTCAAATAATCCATATGGCTACTTCCTATGGCAGAGTTAATCAAAAATTGTATTTCTTAACATACAAGGCTTCCCAGGTGGCGCTGTGA
>NW_011494770.1:606271-617760 GCF_000754665.1 Bison bison bison
TGGCGCTGCTAAGTCACTTCAGTCGTGTCCGACTCTGTGCGACCCCACAGACAGCAGCCCACCAGGCACCACTGTCCCGGGGATTCTCCAGGCAAGAACACTGGAGTGGGTTTCCATTTCCTTCTCCAATGCATGAAAGTGAAAAGTGAAAGTGAAGTCGCTCAGTCGTGTCCAACTCTTAGCGACCCCATGGACCACAGCCCACCCAGGTCCTCCATCCATGGGATTTTCCAGGCAAGAGTACTGGAGTGGGGTGCCATTGCCTTCTCTGCAGGTGGCGCTAGTAGTAAAGAACCCACCTGCCAATTCAGGAGACACTGGAGACACAGATTCGATCCCTGGGTTGGGAATATCCCATGGAGAAGGAAGTGGCAACCCACTCCAGTATTCTTGCCTGGAGAATTCCATGGACAGAGGAGGCTGGCAGGCTACAGTTCATGGAGTCACATGGTTTCAGACATGACTGTCAACTAACACTAACATACGAGGTACAGACTTGGGAAAAACAGACTGGAAAAAAAAATTAGTCCTTTAATATGTTTACTTGCTTTGATTTTGTTGCCTATTTAAAATAAATTGTAAATGCATATGAATAAAGGTAAGGAAATATAATTCTCTAATTTATACAATTTAAATTCTTTAATTTTTAAAATATGAAATGTCAGAGTTTTAACATTATTTCTGAAAGCAATTTTTTGAGTGAAGAATGCAAAATGCAGCTAGAAAATTATTACACTGAAATGTTTGAATATCTTTGAGAGACAAAAATAAAGTAAATGTGCTAACAAGGAAATAGTGCTAGCTACAATTCCAAGAACAAGGAATGTGATATGCAGAAACGCATGATAATTAGGAATGTAAGTCATTTTAATGTTAAAATTGAAAATTGAATCATATTACAGTTATTAAAGTCAAAAGTTACGGTTCCTTAGTAACACTTTCCAATTCACATTGCCCATATGTACTATTTTCTCTTCCTGTTTGGCTGATTTTGGCTCCTGTTTGGTTTATTTTGGCTTTGGTCTTCGGCCCTTAAGGCAATATGAATTAACATTGTATTGTTCTGGTTTTCAAAGATTGCTTTTTGTTTATTCATTAAAAATGAAATTATAAAAATGTTTATCAGACAGTTTATTTCATAAATACGTGTGTTCTGAAAATACTGTGTAGATGAATTTTAGTTTGAAAGCAATTTTTTTTTCAATAGGTACTTCAATTTTTTATTTGTATTTAGAAAGTGCAAAATTCCAGGAATCATGGGCAAGAGATAAAAGTGGCTGAACTAAAATGGGCTGGATCCTCTTTTCCACATTAGGAAAGATATCAAAATTGCTTCATTTGGGCATTTTAACTGACAAAGAAATAGTAAACAAAAAAGAAAAAAACAACCAGCATTTTTTTCATTGTTCTCCCTGGGCAAATTCCAATCTTAGTACAATACTTTCCCTTCTTCTTTAATATTTTCTGAGGAGGAGAATAATTTTAATCTAAATAGCTCAATGGCTTCCCAGGTGGCATAGTGGTAAAGAATCTGCCTGCCAATACAGGAGCCACAAGAGACAAGGGTTCGACCCTTGGGTTAGGTAGAGCCTCTGGAGTAGGAAATGGCCACCCTCTCCAATATTCTTGCCTAGAGAATTCCATGGAGAGAGGAGCCTGGTGGGCTACAGTTCATTGGGTCACAAATAGTCAGATAAGACTGAGCACACATGGACACACACACACACACACAAATATCTCAGTAAATCTCAATATTTCAAAAGTTTACTTCCTCAGATACTGGAATCTTATGAAGATGAAAAGGGATTTTTTTTCAATGTTCGTGTATGAAATATATCTAGTTCTACTTAAGTGTAGCTGAGGTACTTTATGAATAGTCACCCTTATACACAGTCCTCCACTATACTGCAGTCTCTCAAATGTGAAACAGCATTAATTCTTAGAAAAGTACACATCTTAATTAAAATTATCTTATTTGTAAAAAATGCTGCTGCTAAGTCACGTCAGTCGTGTCTGACTCTGTGCGACCCCGTAGACAGCAGCTCACCAGGCTCCTCTGTGCTAACCATCGTCTAACAAGGAAGGGTTGTCAAAAACCTTCAATTTTTAAAACTATGCTATATCTGTGAAGTTGAATAAAGCAAAGCACAATAAATTCAGGTTTGCCTGTAAATGTATCAAGGTTTTTAAAAAAATGAAAATGAAAATATGAATTGTTTCTTTCTACTCTTCTAGTCAGGAATGTTTCCTATGTTTTAAGCATTTATAATATTAGAGCATTCCTGACTCAGCCTGTAAAGAATCTGCCTGTAATGTGGGAGACCTGGGTTCAATCCCTGGCTTGGGAAGATCATCTGGAGAAGGGAACATTATCTAACACTAGATAATGATCATTCTACTTATCTTTGTGTGTAGTGGCAATGTGTGCAAGATTTAGTTTTAAAGCTATGGGAAGCAAGATTCAGATGAAGGAAACGTCAGTACGGTGGTTTCAATTTTTCTTGGTAGAACAACATTCATTAGAAATTTAATTTAATGAACCTTAAGGATTAATGAGAATTAGATACTATACTAGTTATGAAACTGGAATTGGCCAATGTAGTTTTCAGTTTAGAGCTTTGCTGTTAACCCATTAGGATCATTGATCCCGTTGGATTCATAAGTAAAAAGCTGTACCTGGCTTAAATTAGCTTTCTCTTTTATTTGAGAATAACAAGAAGAAGAATGCAGTGCTCAAATAAAATTGACCCCATACAATTCTCAAAAGGTTTCCTCAGGAAACATTTTTAGCCACTTTCAACAGGATTCAACTGCCCCTCTTAAGGGCCTTTTATAGAATGATCAATATATGCATAGAGAATTGATACCGATTCACTTATTTCAAGCCAGCCAGAAAAACAGATCAATAAATCATGAACTTTTCTTTGCTTCTTCTCTCAACTTTAACAAAACAATTATTCCAGCAAGTAAGTCAGCAGCAGTATTGACTGTGATAAAGCTGTTTCTGAGGTCAGAATGTTCTGAAGTTGAAAGAGACCCCAGAGTACATGTATTTATGTTCAAGTACTAAGGGAGAAAAATATTAAAACTGATATTTTTGTACTCTCTTCTAACACTGAGAATCAGGAGATGAGGCATTTTTCCATCAAGAAATATTACCGTAATTAGCAGGGCAAAATAAGATATTTGTATTACTCACTCCCTCTTTAGAAGAGACTGTGATAGCAGTACAATTCTTATTAAGCTCTGCTGCTTATAATCTAGGTGAGTTAATATAATTTAATAAGTAATCATAATTTTATATAAATCTGATATAAAATTATGGCAATTTCCCCCTGAAATAGGGTAATGCAAATAAAGTGATATAGTATACTTTTAACAAATATTTAGTCATATAGAGAGAGCCATTTCATGCCTGAGATAAACTTAAAAGGTGATGATGTTTGATCAAAACTCTAGATTAAATGAGTTGATATTTGTTCTGGTTTTTGGAGGAAGACATGCAAAGAATAACTATAAAATTGGCAAGAGAGAAAAAACTTTGACAGATGATTAACCTAAAACACATTAGAAATAAGATTCTATGTGAACTCTATCAAAATCATAATTGAAAAGTACCATGAATTATCAATGGTGCGTTTCTAAGTATGGAATAAGGAAGATCAAGATCACAGAAACTAATTTGAAGAATGGCTAGAGATTTTAGTAGACAAGTTCAATACTCATTAGTAGTGTGGTGAGTTTAAAAAGAGCAAATACTGGCTTAAGGTGAACTTGTGAATGTAATATCTGGGATAATGTAAACAATAGAGCCTTTATTCTCCTTACTTAATAGGCGATTTCTAAAAAATGTTTATCTTAGAGTGTCAGATGTACAAGGGAACTTAAAAGAGCTGGAGCAGTGGGTGGTAAATGTTACACAAAATGTAGAAATTGTGATGGACTTTAGCTTAACACCATGCCAGACTTCCTTGTGAAATAGTTGATAACAAGAGTCAAGATGAAATGTTATAACAGTGTTAGCAAGCAGTGATGAAAAACATGTTAAGTAAAAAAAATTACGGACTAGAAGACCGATGAAATTCTTCCAAATCTGATTCTATGCAAGTTGGGTCTGAAGATGAATGCTTATAAAATCTAAGATAATAAAAATAAAATTGCCCTTCCTATGACTATTTTGTGGTGCAAAACGTTCTTTTTTTTTTATTTTGTATTCAGGACACTTGGGGATAGGGACTGAGATAAAACACCATATACTCACTGAACCCCTACTAATAAGTGGCCTGGTTTTTCGAGTCCTCTCTAACATATTTTTGTGGAACACATTTAGCTGAAGTGGGAGTAGCTATACTCGTCCGACTTGTTTTTCAAGATATTATTCTTCTGCTGATCCAGTGTAGTTACGTGATGTCTTTAGAGAAGAAAAAAAAGGAAGGTTCTATTATTCTCCAGGTCTAGATATCATCCCAGTATTTTCCTTGACTCAAAGTAATTTAATGACAACAAGCACCTAGTGGGCAATATTAAGAAGATTTTACTTATATACTCATAGAAAACTTACTGGGTGGTTTTTCCATTTTAGGATTGGAATTCTAGAGGATATTTATTTCCCTCTGCTTCTACTTGAATATTTCCCTTGTGATAAAAATATGCCAACTTATTTGCTTATGTTCCCAATTGTGAGGAAAAGTTTATGTATATGAATATGTGACCTATTTATAGCTGGAAGTAGTCTCTTATGGTTTAGTCTCTCTTGCAATCACTGACATAATGAAGCAAAACCTTACAGAAAATATTGTGATGCAGACCCACCTTTCAAAAGTAATCTATCAAATAATAGCCCTGATGTTCTTTGTCAGGCAGTCATGCTGATAAACATCTATTTTAGTCAAAACACGCAAGTCACTTTTTGTGTGCCTAAGTGCATTTATTTTCTGTTGATGTTTTACATATGAAAATGGACCTGGCATTTTTTATTTCTCTGATTTTAGTTTTCTTGCTAACTTCACATTAGGCAAATGATTAGTTAAGTGCAAAGTAATATTATTAGAAGAGCTGTTCCAAGAATGTCTGTGAAATTACATTTCAATACCCATTAGACATGGTTCTTTTCGCTATAAACCTCTCACTGTCACTGAAAACGCAATTCTGTAGCATTAAACAAAAGGCATATTCAAAATAAAGCTTGGCTTTTCAATCACTGAGTTACAGCTACCTCAAATGAACATCAGAACTAATTAAAAAGAATTGAATTCTTCAGCTTGACCCACTGCTGGGTTCAGTTCTTTTCTTCGTATTTCAAAAGTTTCATTAGGGAACACAGACTTAAATCTGATTTGGAAAATCTGGATGAAAGTGGCTGACAAGAAAATGTTAAGGAGATGAGGAGGATTGGTCTCTGGGAGATAGAAAGGGTGGTAAGAATGGCTTCTAGGAAAATCCTTTCCTGATATCCACATTTGAGGAACATAAGTAAAAATGGGGAAGTCTATGAAAGGTAGTCTGGTACAGAGTCATAGCCCCAGCAGCCGAGTAGTGAAGTATCTTCCCTCTGGACCTTGGCAGGGGCTGAGATCCAGAGAGGATCTACTAGTAAAAAAAAGAACTCTGATGCTGATAAGGAAGTATAATTTTGCAGGAAGCAAGTGGCTCCAAAGAAGGCACTCCAGGAAGGTAGTGCCTTTTAACAATTTTGTTTGCATGGTATACTCAGAAGCAGATGGTGCAACCCCGCTGCGGTCCAGACCCAAGAAGGGACGAGCTGTTATGTCCAAGAAATAATAAGTTTTCGTTATCTACTATGATTGTCTATGCAGGCTGTGTATATATACAGTCAGAGCAGAGAAGAAGACGCCTATATTCTATAAATTGTAAACATTCATGTTTATTCATATGGTCTTCCCATGGCTCAGTTCTCTCTGCTGCAAAGAAGGACCCTTCCTATGGCTAATTTGCCAGGTGAATTGAGTGAAATAAAGTCAGATAAAATTTAACAAAAATATATTCCTAGTGGCATAGAGGTTTTGGAGGGCAGATGTATTCCATATAGCACCTAAGAGTTGAGACTTACCCAATTTTATATGATTTGTTAACAACTAGATAAGCTGTAATTTCTTCAGGAAATGTTCTTTGGCTTTAAAGATGGAGTTAGCATCTACTTACAGAAACCAGTTTAAAAATAAATAAACATATAAAATTTACAAAAACAAACAAACAAACAAACCTTGAGGCTGAAGAGGTCTTTCTCACACTTAGAGGGACACCTATGACAGATTTGGTTGGGTAGTTAAAATGTTTCATCCATTTGCCCAGATCTCTACATGAAATATCCAAAAGTAACAATAAATTCTTCCAGAGAGACAATTGTATAATTTCTAAATCTCATGCTAGATATGATGCAGTATCAAATGTTACAAATATTTTCGGAAGTTTAGATATCTGTATAAGGACTTTAAAATGGGATTGAACAGAATTATAGGATTCTTTTAAGAATGGTCTAACGCCACAAGAAAGCTTAAGGAGAACATTATGAAAACACTGCTTGTAAGGTTATGAAAGGCTTTTATCAATGTCTCAGTGGACAGCAAATGGGCAAACATTTGGTAGGATAGATCTGCACATTAAATTACTGAGTGTCCACCAGAAACCAGGAGAAATATTAAAGATGTGTCTGTTGGTGTCAGACATGTTACTGAGCCCAAGCCCGGGCTTGCAACAAAACAGGCCAATAAATTGAGAGAGAAGTTGTTGGGACAAGTGATAACAACATTTTAGAAAGCTAGCAGAGTAAGAAGATGGTGGAATAGTGTCCCAAAGAACCGTATTCTCTGAGTTATAATTCAGACTTCTTTTATACTAAAAGAGGAGAGGGGAAAGTCCTGGCTCTAGTCAGACTCTGAAGGGATATGTTAATTTCTTCCTGCTGCTGTTTACAGGTGTGTTTGGTCATGATGTTTCCTGTGAGATGAAGAAAGGTATTTTATGTTAATGCTTATTACATGGGAGGCAGGGTTCCCAGATGTGGGCCGTTATCCACAGTTTAAGCTTATGGGCAACATCCCTTTAGTTCTGCATACCTTTAGGTGTGTAAATGTGTATAAATGTAGATTCACACGTTTAGTCTGTTAGTCAGTCTTTTAACCAAAATCTCGTCTGATAACCATCAAGCCAACTCAAATAGATATTGTTGTTGTTGTTCAGACACTCAGTAGTGTCTGACTCTGTACAACTGAGTGGACTTTAGCATGAAAGATTTCCCTGTTCTTCACCATTTCCCAGAACTTGCTCAAAATCATGTCCATGAGTCAGTGATGTCATTCAACTGTCTCATCCTCTGTTGTCCCCTACTCCTCCTTTCTTCAATCTTTCCCAGTATCGGAGTTTTTTATAATGAGTCAACTCATTCCATCAGGTGGCCAAAGTATGGGAGCTTCAGCTTCAGCATGAGTCCTTCTAATGAATATTCAGGATTGGTTTCCTTTAGGATTGACTGGTTTGATCTCCTTGCAGTCTAAGGGATTCTCAAGAGTCTTCTTCAACACCACAGTTCAAAAGCATCAATTTTTTGGTGGTCAGCCTTCTTCATGGTCCAAATTGGAAAACCTGATGGCCAGAGGAGCCTGGCAGGCTACAGTCTATGAAGTCATATGGGTAGGATACAACTTAACAACTAAATCCTTCTTTATGGTACAAATCTCACATCCATTCATGACTACCAGAAAAACCATAATTTGACTAGATGGACCTTTGTTGCCAAAGTGGTGGCTCTGCTTTTTAATATACTGTCTAGGTTGGTCATAGCTTTTCTTCCAAGGAGCAAGTATCTTTTAACTTCACAGCTGTAGTCACCATCTGTAGTGATTTTGGAGCCCAAGAAAACAAAATCTCTCACTGTTTTCATTTCTCCCCATCTATTTGCCAGGAAGTGATGGAACCAGATGCCATGATTGTGAATTTTTTTGAATACTGAGGCTTAAGCCAGCTTTTTCACTCTCCTCTTTCACTTTCATCAAGAGGCTCTTTAGTTCTTCTTCACTTTCTGCCATAAAGGTGGCATCATCTACATATCTGAGGTTATTGATATTTCTCCCAGCAATCTTGATTCCAGCTTGTGCTTCTTCCAGCCCAGCATTTCTCATGATATACTCTGCATAGAAGTTAAATAAGCAGGGTGACAATATACAGCCTTGATGTATTCCTTTCCCAATTTGAGACCAGTCTGTTGCTCCATGTCTGATTCTAATTGTTGTTTCTTGACTGGCATACAGGTTTCTCAGGAGGCAGGTAAGGTGGTATAGTATTCCCACCTCTTGAAGAATCTTCCACATTTGTTGTGATCCACACAGTCAAAGGCCTTAGCATATCCAGTGAAGCAGAAGTAGATGTTCTGGAATCTCTTCTTTTTTCTATGATACAAAGGATGTCGGGAATTTGATCTCTGGTTCTTCTGCCTTTTCTAAATCCAGCTTAAACACCTGGAAGTTCTCTATTCATGTGTTGTTAGAGCCTTAGACAATTTTGAGTGTCACTTGCTAGCATGTGAAATGAATGCAACTGTGCAGTAATTTGAACATTTTTTGGCATTGTCCTTCTTTGGGACTGGAATGAAAACTGATCTTTTCCAGTCCTGTGGCCACTGCTGAGTTTTCCAAATTTGCTGGAATATAGAGTACAGCACTTTAACAGCATCATCTTTTAGGATTAGAAATAGCTTAGCTGAAGTTCCATCACCTCCACTAGCTTTGTTCATGGTGATGATTCCAAAGCCCACTTGACTTCACACTCCAAGACATCCACCTCTAAGTTAGTGATCACACCATCATGGTTATCTGGGTCATGAAGATCTTTTTATATAGTTCTTTTGTGTATTCTTGCCACCTTTTCTTCTTCTGCTTCTGTTAAGTCCATACTGTTTCTGTGACCATCTTTGCAAGAAATATTCCCTTGGTATCTCTACTTTTCTTGAAGAGGTCCCTTAGCCTTTCCCATTCTTTTGTTTTCTGCTATTTCTTTGCATTGTTCACTTAGGAAGGCTTTCTTATCTCTCCTTACTATTTTTTTTTTTTAATTCTGCATTCAGATGGGTGTATCTTTCCTTTTATACCTTGCTTTTCAGTTCTCTTCTTTTCTCAGCTATTTGTAAGGCCTCTTAAGACCACCATTTTTCCTTTTTGCATTTCTTTTTCTTGGGGAATGGTTCTGGTCACCTCCTCCTGTACAATGTCACAAACATCTGTCCATAGTTCTTCAGGCACTCTGTCCATCAGATCTAATCCCCTGAATCTATTTCTTACTTTCACTGTATAATCATAAGGGATTTGATTTAGGTCATACCTGAATGACCTAGTGGTTTTCCCTACTTTCTTCAATTTCAGTCTGAATTTGGCAATAAGGAGTTCATAATCTGAGCCACAGTCAGGTCCTGGTCTTGCTTTTGCTGATTGTATAGACCTTCTCCATCTTCAGCTGAAAAGAATATAATCAGTCTGATTTTGGTATTGAACATCTGGTGATGTCCATGTCTAGAGTCTTTTCTTGTGTTGTTGGAAGAGGGTGTTTACTTTGACAAGTGCATTCTCTTGGCAAAACTCTGTTAACCCTTGCCTGTTTTGTTTTGTACTCCAAGGCCAAATTTTCCCATTACTCCAGTTGTGTCGTGACTTTCTACTTTTGCATTCCAGTGACCTATGATGAAAAGGACATCTTTTTTGTATTAATTCTAGAAGGTCTTGTAGGTCTTCATAGAACCGTTCAACTTTAGCTTCTTCAGCGTTAGTGGTTGGACACAGACTTGGATTACTGTGATATTGAATGGTTTGCCTTGGAAACAAAGAGAGATCATTCTGTTGTTTTTAAGATTGCACCCAAGAACTGCGTTTTGGACTCTTTTATTGACTCTGAGGGCTACTCTGTTTCTTCTATGAGATTCTTGCCCACAGTAGTAAATGTAGTGGTCATCTGAATTAAATTCACCCATTCCAGTACATTTTAGTTCACTGATTCCTAAAATGTCAATGTTTACTCTTTCCAGCTCCTGTTTGATCACTTCCAATATATCTTGATTCCAGGTTCCTATGCAATTAATATTGTTCTTTACAGAATCTAGGCTTTACTTTCACCACCAGACACATCCACACCTTGGCATTGTTTCTGCTATTGCTCAGCTTCTTCATTTCTTCTGGAGCTATTTCTATGGTCTTCTCTAGTAGCATATTTGGCACCTACCAAGCTGGGGAGCTCATCTTTCAGTAATCGACAGGAGAAATTTAGATCTCAACAAAAAAGATACTCCCCTTCCAAGGGCAAAGGAGAAGCCCCAACAAGATTGTAGGAGGGGCACAACTGCATTTAAAATCAAATCCCTGCAGGAGATTCTTGGAGGATGCAAATGAAACCTTGTGAGCACCAGGACTGAGGGGATGGAGCAGTGACCCCTACAAGAGACTGAGCCAGACCTGCCTTTGAGTGCTTGAGTGTCTCCTGCTGAGGCACAGGTCAGTAGTGACCTGCCACGGGGACAGGAGCTCTAGCTGCAGCAGAGCCAAACTACAGGGAGGCAACACAGCCCCCCCATCAGCCAAAAATTGGGTTAAAGATTTACTGAGCACAGCCTTGCCCACAAGAGCAGGACCCAGTTTTATCCACAGCTAGTCCCTCCAATCAGAAAGCTTCCACAAGCCTCTTAGGGTTTCCCTGGTGGCTCACATGGAAAGAATCTGTCTGCAATGTGGGAGACCTGGGTTTGATTCCTGGGTTGGGAAATACCCTGGAGGAGGAGATGGCAACCCACTCCACTTCTTGTCTTGAGAATCCCCATGGACAGAGCAGTCTGGAGGGCTACAGTCCTTGGGGTTGCAGAGTCGAACATGACTGAGTGACTCAGCACAACAGAGCACAAGCCTCTTACTCTCATCCATCAGAGGGCAGACAGAATGAAAAACAAATAGACATCAGATCAGATCAATCAGATCAGTCGCTCAGTCGTGTCCGACCCTTGTGACCCCATGAATCGCAGCACGCCAGGCCTCCTTGTCCATCACCAACTCCCGGAGTTCACTCAGACTCATGTCCATTAAATCGGTGATGCCATCTAGCCATCTCATCCTCTGTCATCCCCTTCTCCTCTTGCCCCCAATCCCTCACAGCATCAGAGTCTTTTCTAATGAGTCAACTCTTCGCATGAGGTGGCCGAAGTACTGAAGTTTCAGCTTCAGCATCATTCCTTCCAAAGAAATCCCAGGGCTGATCTCCTTCAGAATGGACTGGTTGGATCTCCTTGCAGTCCAAGGGACTCTCAAGAGTCTTCTTCAACACCACAGTTCAAAAGCATCAATTCTTCGGCACTCAGCTTTCTTCACAGTCCAACTCTCACATCCATACATGACCACAGGAAAAACCATAGCCTTGACTAGACGGACCTTTGTTGGCAAAGTAATGTCTCTGCTTTTGAATATGCTATCTAGGTTGGTAATAACTTTCCTTCCAAGGAG
>NW_011494770.1:617860-634398 GCF_000754665.1 Bison bison bison
CTATCTAGGTTGGTAATAACTTTCCTTCCAAGGAGTAAGCGTCTTTTAATTTCATGGCTGCAGTCACCATCTGTAGTGATTTTGAAGCCCAGAAAAATAAAGTCTGACACCATTTCCACTGTTTTCCCATCTATTTCTCATGAAGTGATGGGACCGGATGCCATGATCTTCGTTTTCTGAATGTTGAGCTTTAAGCCAACTTTTTCACTCTCCTCTTTCACTTTCATCAAGAGGCTGTTTAGTTCCTCTTCACTTTCTGCCATCAGGGTGGTGTCATCTGCATATCTGAGCTTATTGATATTTCTCCTGGAAATCTTGATTCCAGCTTGTGTTTCTTCCAGTCCAGCGTTTCTCATGATGTACTCTGCATGTAAGTTAAATAAACAGGGTGACAATATACAGCCTTGATGTATTCCTTTCCCTATTTGGAACCAATCTGTTGCTCCATGTCCAGTTCTAACTGTTGCTTCCTGACCTGCATACAAATTTCTCAAGAGGCAGATCAGGTGGTCTGGTATTCCCATCTCTTTCAGAATTTTCCACAGTTTATTGTGATCCACACAGTCAAAGGCTTTGTCATAGTCAATAAAGCAGAAATAGATGTTTTTCTGGAACTGTCTTGCTTTTTCCATGATCCAGCGGATGTTGGCAATTTGATCTCTGGTTCCTCTGCCTTTTCTAAAACCAGCTTGAACATCAGGAAGTTCACGGTTCACATATTGCTGAAGCCTGGCTTGGAGAATTTTGAGCATTACTTTGCTAGTGTGTGAGATGAGTGCAATTGTGTGGTAGTTTGAGCATTCTTTGGCATTTCCTTTTTTTGGGATTGGAATGAAAACTGACCTTTTCCAGTCCTGTGGCCACTGCTCAGTTTTCCAAATTTGCTGGCATATTGAGTACGGCACTTTCACAGCATCATCTTTCAGGATTTGAAATAGCTCCACTGGAATTCCATCACCTCCACTAGCTTTGTTCGTAGTGATGCTTTCTAAGGCCCACTTGACTTCACATCCCAGGATGTCTGGCTCTAGGTCAGAGATCACACCATCGTGATTATCTGGGTCATGAAGCTCTTTTTAGTACAGTTCTTCTGTGTATTCTTGCCATCTCTTCTTAATATCTTCTGCTTCTGTTAGGTCCATACCATTTCTGTCCTTTATCGAGCCCATCTTTGCATGAAATGTTCCCTTGGTATCTCTGATTTTCTTGAAGAGATCTCTAGTCTTTCCCATTCTGCTGTTTTCCTCTATTTCTTTGCATTGATCTTGAGGAAGGCTTTCTTATCTCTCCTTGCTATTCTTTGGAACTCTGCATTGAGATGCTTATATCTTTCCTTTTCTCCTTTGCTTTTCGCTTCTCTTCTTTTCACAGCTATTTGTAAGGCCTCCTCAGACCTTGCTTTCTTGCATTTCTTTTCCATAGGGATGGTCTTGATCCCTGTCTCCTGTACAGTGTCACAAACCTCATTCCATAGTTCATCAGGCACTCTATCTATCAGACCTAGGCCCTTAAATTTATTTCTCACTCCCACTGTATAATATAAGGGATTTGATTTAGGTCATACCTGAATGTTCTAGTGGTTTTCCCTACTTTCTTCAATTTCAGTCTGAATTTGGCAATAAGGAGTTCATGATCTGAGCCACAGTCAGCTCCTGGTCTTGTTTTTGCTGACTGTATAGAGCTTCTCCATCTTTGGCTGCAAAGAATATAATCAATCTGATTTTGGTGTTGACCATCTAGTGATGTCCATGTATAGAGTCTTAGCATGGCATTAATGCTAAAGAATTGGAGTCTAAAGAGATGAAGTGATTAGTAAAATCAAAGTTTCTCTAACAGAAATGGAAGTGCCTTGATTGTGTTAAAAAAAGGTATTTGACTGAAGTGTTACCTATGCTGCATTGGTTTATACCTGTGTCCCTCCTCACCTAAGGATGTTGGGGTAATCTTAGCCTATCACTGTATAGCTCTAGTGGTTCAGATGATAAAGAGTTGACCTGCAATGCAACAGACCTGGGTTGCATCCCTGGGTTGGGAAGATCCCCTGGAGAAGGAAATGGTAACCCACTCCAGTATTCTTGCCTAGAAAATCCCATGGATGGAGGAGCCTGTGGGCTACAGTTCACGGGGTCACAAACAGTCACACATGACTGAGCAACTAACACTTCAGCCTGCGCCTAGAGTTCAACAGCTATGCTAGAATAACGGCCATTCTGTATTGTCTCAGGCTAAAATTCTCCAAGTTGGCCCTGGATTCTTCAAAACCTTTCTTCTAGCAGGACAAGCTCTCAGTACCCTAGGTAGTGTGGGGAGAAATCAGTAGGGAAGAACAATACAAGTGGAGCCCTTTTTCCAAGTCATAACATTAAAAAGCTTTGAAAATGATTATCCTATCCTAATCTGTATTTTACACAAAGCCATTATAGCCCTTTACCTGTCCCTTATGATATCAGTTCTAAAACCTTTACTTTCTTCAATACCTTCTGAAAATGTTCTATTTAGTTGGTAATTTCCCAAGCTTGCTCTGAACAATAGATTCACAATGCTCTGAATGCTCCCCATCCTAGGATATGCAAGCTCCTTTATATCTTTTTCTTCCATTGTGGTTGCCCATGAAAAACCATTGCTCTTTTTCTCCATTTCGATATTAAACCTCCTTTCCCATTATCTATTTTGCCACTAAAATTGTTTCTTTCTTAATATTATCTCTGCACCATCATTCACAGTAATGAGTTATTTTCTAACTCTTAGTTAAATCAGCTTCTGCTGTCTCTAGGTTTGTATTTGAATCACTGAGTCTCTATCATAAGTATTTCAAGTAAGTAATTCTAGTTACCCACAGAAATGAATATGCGTTTAGTATTTTATTAGTTTTTATCACTCTTAGTTAGCTCTAAATTTAACTAACCAGCACCCCTTTACCTAGAAAGAGTAAAAAAAAAATTTTTTCTGTAGTAATATCAACATAAGAATATTTGATAATGAATAACAATATATGTAAAGATAGCGATGACTTCCTGATTTAATCCTTGATTCAATTTCCTCTCTAGACCCAGGAGGGAGTTATTTAAGAGATCCCAATTAGGAATGATTTGAATTAATTGGAGCAACATAATGTACACACTGCACTGCATTCCCAATTAAGTTGGAAAGAGATAGAAGATATTCTGCTGACAGAATGTCTTTATTGAGCTAATAGTCATTATTTATGTATCATCAATTCTTTATCTAACATCAAGTGTTTTGCTTTTTCTGAACACAATATGCATTAAGAAACAAAATACCAGTGAATAATAGATTGGTTTAGTAAATAGGAATAAGTTTTGAACATATAGTATGAACTGATGAATTTCAAATACCCAGATTTCACCTCTTGTATATGTGTATGAATTGAATGTCAATAGTATGTATGAATTGGATGCCCCTCTGAACCCACTCTAGGAGAAGGCAATGGCACCCCACTCCAGTACTCTTGCCTGGAAAATCCCATGGACGGAGGAGCCGGGTGGGCTGCAGTCCATGGGGTCTCGAAGAGTCAGACAGGACTGAGTGACTTCACTTTCACTTTCCACTTTCATGCATTGGAGAAGGAAATGGCAACCCACTCCAGTGTTCTTGCCTGGAGAATCCCAGGGACGGGGGAGCCTGGCGGGCTGCCGTCTATGGGGTTGCACAGAGTTGGACACAACTGAAGCGACTTAGCAGCAGCAGCAGCAGCTGAACCCATTCTGACTTAAGATAAAGCCCAAATCTATTGGATCTTGATAGCTCTCTGTTTGATACTGAAGCTAAAATGTGTCATGGAGAACACAGAGATTCTTATTGTGTTTAGGACATTCATAAAATAAAATTATTCTCAGGTTTTAAAGGCTTTAATACTGACATTTTAGAATAAAGAGTATTCTTTTTGCAATATAAACATTTATTTTTATTTACTTCAAACTTGTAGTATTTTAACAAGATCTTTTATTGTTTTTAGGATTGTGTTTGCTATATAATAACTTTTTCCTCTGATATTTTATGTCTCACAAATAAATAAATGTAGAATTTGAATTCACAACACCCAGACCTAATTGTTTTGAAACCCAGGCCTGCTAATTACACCTGTGTGGCATTGCATTGGTCATTTAGCATAGGTCAATGAGATTCTCATTTTATTCATGTAAGGTTAATAACTCTCTCTCTCTTCAAGTGATAGTTGAATGAGAGAGACAGAGGCAGAGAGAGATAAAGAGAGAAGGGTTATTGTTTTTAGATCAAAATAAATGCAACCATGCGATGTTCTTTGTGAAAGTCATTCAGTTGTGTCTGATTCTTTGCAACTCCATGGCTACAGAGTCCATGGAATTCTTCAGGCCAGAATACTGGAGTGGGTAGCCATTTTGGATAAAAGCAAATCCCCATATGTAAGTCGTAGAACACTTTAATAAGATGCTGTGGTTTTATAGAGCAATTTTAATCAAATAATTTTTGTAATATGTCTATAGAATCAAACTAATTCCTCTTCCACATAACCTCTGATTGAAGTCAATTACAACTTCTAGCTGATGCCTACAAAATGTTAACTCAATGAACTGAAAAACTTATTTTAAAATAAATCAATTTTTTTTTCCAAAAAAATACAACTCGACAGCCCAATTATTGGTTTCACTGAATACCCCACATCGGTTTACCAGTTGACTAGTTGTGGCTGTCAATTACGCAGACCTAGACTTAATTGAAGCTGAGTACAAAGTCTTATTTCTAAGAGCAGATGAAGCCTTCCTGTTTCCCAAAAGCTATTATAGTTTCATTATAAGTAGTTTTCTGAGGCAAGTACCCAGACTAATGAAGTCTAATTTCCTATGGATTAAAAAAAAAGGCAATAAGATATCACTGATGTTAGGTAAAGAAATTCTGAATATAACACATTTATTCTGTTAAATTACTCGTGAACACGAGAGGACATGGCTGTGGGCCTTAAGAGCCAGTGGTGTTTTCCTCCAGTGGGAGCTGAGAGGTATAGGGAATTCAAGAGCCCTTAAAGCCTGTTTAGTAGAAACCCTGTGGGCAATCTCATTTCTAGATAAAGCTGAACTAATATCACAGGTCAAAACTTGCCAGCTAAGACATCTAAGAAAAATATATAAGTATCACTTCATATCTTATTATATAATAGGAATCTACACAATATTTTACAACCAAGAAAACCATGAAAGGCTAACCTTGCATCTATTTTGAACAAATGAATGATATATGTATATAATATAGTTGCATATATTCTAAACCCAAAATCACATCAGCAAATTTATAGTTTCAGGGCATATCAGAAGAAAACCAATTGTCAATTTGCTAGAAATATCAGTTGTTTCAGACTATCCTATGTTATAATCAGTTTTAAAAGGCACATTACTGTTACCGTAAACCATTAAAGGTGGTTTATAACCAGGGGAAAAAATCCTTTAAAATCTCTCACTGCTACAATTCACAAGCCACTGCTACAATTCACAACTCATTTGTTAGTCTTAACCGCCCTCAGCTTTGCCTTGGGCCATTAACTAACAAACCAATCATTAACTGTTAGTAATGACCATTTTTCCCAGGGATTATTGCTTAATTGAACTCTTGTACAGGACCCATTATTTTCTGAGATGTCAAAATAACTATGCTTTACTACATTTTTCTATAATATTAACACCTCCCAAAATAAGCAATAGCAGTGTCGGAGAATTAAATTGTTCAATGTACACACTATTTAAAATACATTACTTTAATGAACAATTCTGATGTTTCAGAGGAACTTTCTTAGTTTCTCATTCTCCTGAGCGTATCCATCATGTAACTTAGATGCAGAATTAATGTGTATTTCTCTTCAGTAATATACACAATGTCGAGACATTTATGTTAGTAAACTGTATTATATATTCATCTGGGTAAAGCACATTTGGTTATTAGCATTCTGCTCCCGAGAAACAAGACACGATTGCTTGTCTGTTGCCATGGAAATAAATTAGGAAGGATAACCTGCCTACTTATCAATTTTTATTAATGCAATCAGCCTACCTGCTTAACCCATAAGTAACAATAGCACATTTAAACTAAGCTAATAAAGCACTGTAACTCTAGGGGTGCCAGTTAAAGTAAATAGAATAGAAAATTGCTGAAATAAAAAGGCTGAGTTATGTGTCATCGTTCTGGATGTGCCCCATTAATATTACAGGATAAAGAATGTTGCCATTTGAGAGGTCTTTAATGGTGACATTACCATCAACTAATATTTACTGAGAGGAATGTAAGACAAGAAGTCAAGAGTGATGTAATAAAACACGATTGCCCTCCTACTGTGTTGAAACACTTTATAGACATGTGTTAAAATTTGAACTAAGGAATCCCAATCCAATGCTAGCCAAACAAAGGTGAACAAAGCAGAATATATTTAATTGAGGATTAAAATGTAAATTCTAGAAACCTGTGCTGGAATGTTCACCTTTCTATAATCTAAGAAGAAAAAAAAAAATACTAATCAATCAACAGCAATTTATAAGGTCAAAAAGATAGTTAACCTAAAAAATATAGTGTACTAATTTTTAAGGACTCTAGACCCATATTATAGCAGTTCCAATGAGGCTTAAAAATAATTGGTATTTTCTCTTTCTAATTCAGACTGACTTAATTCTCAATGCCTATACATTAATAATATTTACAAAAAGTGTTATCAAGGAAATCAACAGCAAATATACTGTTTCTATAAGAAAAAAAAATCACATAAGTATATGTATCTAGTGTCTTTGGAGGCTAAGGGTACATTTTTCTCATTACAGAAACAAAATCTGTTATATTTAAAAAAATAATGCTTAAGCTTTAGGTGATAAGTTTATAATAATAAAAAAAAACTAGCCTTAATTGTCTTTTAATTTTGTTTTATTGTAGTAAGAACAACTAACATGAGATCAACCTTCAAAAATTTTGAAGTGTACCAAACATTACGGTTGACTATAGATTCCATGTGATACAATGGATTTCTCTAAATTTCTCATCTTGCTTAACTGGAACTTTATGCATATTGATTTGTACCTCCTCATTTTCCCCTCCCCTCAGCTCTTGATAATCACCACATTTAAAAGCATTTTTAATCTTCAAATGTATTTACTTGATCAGAGTTTAGTATTCAGAAAAAGCTAAATTTAATGACTAATCATTACAAACTTCTTTCATGTTAGCTACAGTTTAAAACTAACAAAGATATTTGTTCTAACTTTTCAAACAAACAAACAAAAACTCAAGTTTCTGTTATAATTCATAGCTACTTAAAATATAATGGATGATTCATACAAAGTAAAAAGAAAAAAAAATCTTGTCTTTACACTGGAAAGAAGGAAATTATCAAATAAAGGATCATCTCTTCTATCTACCCATGTCTACCTAATCACATCTGTTCATAAAGATTGCTGCAACATCCCTGATATTGAAAGGATAACATGAGTGTGCCAGGGCCAAGATGAAGCATAACACATATATTATTTCATTCATCAACAACATGAAACAATGAAGACAGATATTAATTTTGTAGATTGGAAAATGAATGTTAAAAAAGATAAATGATGTGTCAAAATCAACAAATAGTAAATGCCAGAACTAGAACCAAAATCAAAACTTGTATTATTATATTGCGTATTTGAAGATGTATGTCCCTTTTCTTAACTGCTTTCCTAAAAATATGCAATAACACTGATTCCAGATAATTGTTGAAGAAGAAGAAATTTATGCACAGATAGTGCTGGGGATAAAAAATATAACATAAACAGGGTTTATGCTGTAAGAAAAATAATAAAGGTGTAATGAAATAAATACAAGTGTAACTTTAGTTATAGGCCTGTAAATGAATTTACTAAGAAAGATAATATAGTTTTCTTTAATTTTTAAAAAATAGTATACTGAGATGCAAGTCACATTCATGTTAATGGAATCATGTAATACAGAATGATATATAATATGATTCAAATATATCTTTTGTGATATAGAATCATACAAATGGAATCTTTTGATATTGGCTTCTTTCATTTGGTATAATATTTTTATCATGTACCATGTATCAATATATTCTTTTTTATGACTGAATATTAATTCCATCATGTGAGTATACCACTTTTTGTTTAAACTTCAAGGATATTTCAGTTATTTCCTTCTTTGGTTAGAGATCCCTTCAAGAAAATTAGAGATACCAAGGGAACATTTCATGCAAAAATGGGCACAAAAAAGGACAGAAACGTAATGGACCTAACAGAAGCAGAAGATATTAAGAAAAGGTGGCAAGAGTACCCAGAAGAACTATACAACAAGGATCTGAATGACCCAGATAACCACAATGGTGTAATCACTCACCTAGAGCAAGGTATCCTGGAATGCAAAGTCAAGTGGACCTTTGGAAGCATCACCACGAACAAAGCTAGTGGAGGTGATGGAATTTCAGCTGAGCTATTTCAAATAATAAGAGATGATGCTGTGAAAATGCTGCACTCAATATGCCAGCAAATTTGGAAAACTCAGCAGTGACCACAGGACTGGAAAAGGTCAGTTTTCATTCCAATCCCAAAGAAAGACAATGTCAAGATATGTTCAAACTACCCCACAATTGCACTCATTTCACATGTTGGCAAAGTAATGCTCAAAATTTTCCAAGCAAGTATACAACAGTACATGAATGGAGAACTTCCAGATGTTTCAAGCTGGATATAGAAAAGGCAGAGAAACCAGAGATCAAATGACCAACCTCCTTTGGATCATACAAAAAGCAAGAGAGTTCTAGAAAAAAAATCTGCTTTATTGACTACACCAAAGACTTTGACTGTGTGGACCATAACAAACTGTGGAAAATTCTTCAAGAGGTAGGAATACCAGACCACATAACCTGCCTCCTGATAAATTTGGATGAAGGTTAAGAAGCAACAATTAGAACCAGACATGGACCACCGGACTAGTTCCAAATTGGGAAAGAAATACATCAAGGTTGTATATTGTCACCCTGCTTATTTAAATTCTATGCAGAGTATATCATGCAAAATGCTAGGCTGGATGAAGCACAAGCTGGAATCAAGATTGCAGGAGAAATATGAATAGCCTCAGATATGGAGATGACACCAACCTTATCATAGAAAGCAAAGAAGAACTAAAGAGCCTCTTGATGAAAGTGAAAGAGGAGAGTGAAAAAGCTGGCTTAAAACTCAACATTTAAAAAACAAACATCATGGCATCTGGTCACATAACTTCATGGGAAATCGATGGGGAAACAGTGGAAACAGTGTCAGACTTTATTTTGAGGGGCTCCAAAATCACTGCAGATGGTGACTGCAGCCATGAAATTAAAAGACGCTTGCTCCTTGGATGAAAAGCTATGACAAAACTAGACAGCATATTAAGAAGCAAAGACTTTCCTTTGCCGACAAATGTCTGTGTAGTAAAAGCTATGGTTTTTCCAGTAGTCATGTATGGATGTGAGAGTTGGACCATAAAGAAAGTTGAGCACTGAAGAATTGATGCTTTTGAACTGTGGTGTTGAAGAAGACTCTTGAGAATCCCTTAGACTACAAGGAGATCAAATCAGTCAATCATAAAGGAAATCAATCCTGAATATACATTGGAAGGACTGATGCTGAAGCTGAAACTCCAATACTTTGGTCACCTGATGCAAAGCATTGACTCATTGGAAAAGACCTTGATGCTGGGAAAGACTGAAGCCAGGAGGAGAAGGGGATGACAGAAGATGAGTTGGTGAATGTCATCACTGACTCAATGGACATGAGTTTAAGCAAGCGCCAGGAGTTGGTGATGGACATGCATGCCTGGCATGCTATATTCCATGGGGTCTCAGACAGTTGGACATGACTGAGCAACTGAACTGAAATGAACTTCTTTTGGCTATTATTAATAATGCTGCTCTAAAGATTTATGTACAATTTTATGTTATACAGATGTTTTCACTTCTTGTATATTTATGTCTCCCTAATGGGTGGGATACCCCAGGTCCAAGGTAAGAGAAACCCAAGTAAGATAGTAGGTATTGCTAGAGGGCATCAGGGGGCAGACACACTGAGACCATAATCACAGAAAACTAGTCAATCTAATCACATGGACCACAGCCTTGTCTAACTCAATAAAACTAAACCATGCCATGTAGGGCCACCCAAGATGGGCAGGTCATGGTGGAAAGGTCTGACAGAATATGGTCCACTGGAGAAGGGAATGACAAACCGCTTCAGTATTCTTGCCTTGAGAACCCCATGAACAGTAATGAAAGGCAAAATGATAGGATACTGAAAGAGGAATCCCCAGGTCAGTAGGTGCCCAATATGCTACTGGAGATCAGTGGAGAAATAACTCCAGAAAGAATGAAGGGATGGAGCCAAAGCAAAAACAATACCCAGCTGTGGATGTGACTGGTGATAGAAGCAAGGACCGATGCTGTAAAGAGCAATATTGCATAGGAACCTGGAATGTTAGCTCCATGAATCAAGGCAAATTGAAGTGGTCAAACAGGAGATGGCAAGAGTGAACATTGACATTCTAGGAATCAGCAAACTAAAATGGACTGGAATGGGTGAACTGAACTCAGATGACCATTATATCTACTACTGTTGGCAGGAATCCCTTAGAAGAAATGGAGTAGCCATCATGGTCAACAAAAGAGTCCGAAATGCAGTACTTGGATGCAATCTCAAAAACAACAGAATGATCTCTGTTTCCAAGCCAAACCATTCAATATATCAGTAATTCAAGCCTATGCCTCAACCAGTAATGCAGAAGAAGCTGAAGTTGAACGGTTCTATGAAGACCTACAAGACCTTTTAGAACTAACACCCAAAAAAGATGTCCTTTTCATTACAGGGGACTGAAATGCAAAAGTAGGAAGTCAAGAAACACCTGGAACAACAGGCAAATTTGGCCTTGGAATATAGAATGAAGAAGGGCAAAGGCTAATAGAGTTTTGTGAAGAGAGCGCACTGGTCATAGCAAACACCCTCTTCCAACAACACAAGAGAAGACTCTACACATGGATGTCACCAGATGGTCAACCTCGAAATCAGATTGATTATATTCTTTGCAGCCAAAGATGGAGAAGCTCTATACATTCCACAAGAACAAGACCAGGAGCTGACTGTGGCTCAGATCATGAACTCCTTATTGCCAAATTCAGACTGAAATTGAAGAAAGTAGGGAAAACCACTAGACCATTCAGGTATGACCTAAATCAAATCCCTTATATTATACAGTGAAAGTGAGAAATAGATTTAAGGGCCTAGGTCTGATAGATAGAGTGCCTGATGAACTATGGAATGAGGTTCATGACACTATACAGGAGACAGGGATAAAGACCATCCCCATGGAAAAGAAATGCAAAAAAGCAAAATGGCTGTCTGGCAAGGCCTTACAAATATCTGTGAAAAGAAGAGAAGCAAAAAGCTAATGAGAAAAGGAGAGATATAAGCATCTGAATGCAGAGTTCCAAAGAATAGCAAGGAGAGATAAGAAAGCCTTCCTCAGCGATCAGTGCAAAGAAATAGAGGAAAACAATAGAATGGGAAAGACTAGAGATCCCTCAAGAAAATTAGAGACACCAAGGGAACATTTCATGCAAAGATGGGCTCGATAAAGGCCAGAAATGGTATGGACCTAACAGAAGCAGAAGATATTAAGAAGAGGCAGCAAGAACACACAGAAGAACTGTACAAAAAAGATCTTCATGACCAAGATAATCACAATGGTGTGATCACTCACCTAGAGCCAGACATCCAAGAATGTGAAGTCAAGTGGGCCTTAGAAAGCATCACTATGAACAAAGCTAGTGGAGGTGATGGATTCCAGTTGAGCTATTTCAAATCCTGGAAGATGATGCTGTTGAAGTGCTGAACTCAACATGCCAGCAAATTTGGAAAACTGAGCAGTGGCCACAGGACTGGAAAAGGTCAGTTTTCATTCCAATCCCAAAGAAAGGCAATGTCAAAGAATGCTCAAACCCCCTCACAATTGCACTCATCTCACATGCTGGTAAAGTAATGCTCAAAATTCTCCAAGCCAGGCCTCAGCAATACGTGAACTGTGAAGTTGCAGATGTTCAAGCTGGTTTTAGAAAAGGCAAAGGAACCAGAGATCAAATTGCCAACATCCATGGGATCATGGAAAAAGCAAGAGAGTTCCAGAAGCACACCTATTTCTACTTTATTGACTATGCCAAAGCCTTTGACTGTGTGGATCACAATAAACTGTGGAAAATTCTGAAAGAGACGGTCATACCAGACCACCTGACCTGCCTCTTGAGAAACCTATATGCAGGTCAGGAAGCAACAGTTAGAACTGGGCACAGAACAACAGATTGGTTCCAAATAGGAAAAGGAGTATGTCAAGGCTGTATATTGTCACTCTGCTTATTTAACTTATATGCAGAGTACATCATGAGAAACGCTGGACTAGAAGATGCACAAGCTGGAATCAAGATTGCTGGGAGAAATACCAATAATCTCAGATATGCAGATGACACCACCCTTATAGCAGAAAGTGAAGAGGAATTAAAAAGCCTCTTGACAAAGTAAAAGAGGAGAGTGGGAAAGTTGGCTTAAAACTCAACATTCAGAAAAGTAAGATCATGGCCTCTGGTCCCATCACTTCATGGGAAATATATGGGGAAACAGTGGAAACAGTGTCAGAGTTTTTGGGGGGGGGCTCAAAAATCACTGCAGATGGTTATTGCAGGCATGAAATTAAAAGATGCTAACTCCTTGGAAGGAAAGTTATTACCAACCTAGATAGCATATTCAAAAGCAGAGACATTACTTTGCCAACAAAGGTCCTTCTAGTCAAGGCTGTGGTTTTTCTAGTAGTCATGTATGGATGTGAGAGTTGTACTATAAAGGAAGCTGAGCGCTGAAGAATTGATGCTTTTGAACTGTGGTGTTGGAGAAGACTCTTGAGAGTCCCTTGGACTGCAAGGAGATCCAACCAGTCCATTCTGAAGGAGATCAGCCCTGGGATTTCTTTGGAAGGAATGATGCTAAAGCTGAAACTCCAGTTCTTTGACCACCTCATGTGAAGAGTTGACTCACTGGAAAAGCCTCTGATGCTGGGAGGGATTGGGGGCAGGAGGAGAAGGGGACGACAGAGGATGAGATGGCTGGATGGCATCACTGACTCGATGGATGTGAGTTTGAGTGAACTCCAGGAGTTGGTGATGGACAGGGAGGCCTGGCGTGCTGCGATTCATGGGGTCGCAAAGAGTCGGACACAACTGAGAGACTGAACTGAACTGAATGGATGGAAAGTGCTATCTCAATATGTTTTGGATGTGCATTTCCCCATTTACTAAAGGAATCAAGATTCCTTCATGAGCTCATTGGCCTTTTGTAAAAATCTCCTGGGATAATGTTTATACTAGTATTTGCTAAATTTTTATTGGATGCTTTGACTTCATATTATTAAGTTATATGTGCTTATTATTCTGATTCCCTTGCAATTTCACATAAGGTTTAGAAACAACTTGTCAATTTGTACAAATAGTCACCTGGATTCTGACAGAGATCGAGTTGAATCTGGTGAACAGTAAAGAATACTGGCATCTTATCAATAGTAAATCTTCTGCTTCAGTAATATCAGATTTTTCCCTATTTATTTAGATTTTTACTTTATTGCATGATGTTTTATAGCTTTTGCAGTATAAATTTTTTACTTCTATTTATTTCTAAATATTTTGTTATTTCTGATGCTATTGTGAATGGAACTGTTTTCTTAAATTTCATTTTCAGATTGTCTGTTGCAAGTATTTAGAAATATTTTGAATTTTGCATGTTAAGTTTATATCCTGCAACCTTGCTGAATTCATTTATAGTGCTCATGGGTTTCTTGAATTCCTCAGAATTTTTTATGTAAAATGTCATGTTAGTAAAGAAAGAATCACTTTACACCAATCTGAATGCATTTTTTTCTTTCCTAATATCCTGGCTAGAATCTCTATTACAAAATTAAACAGAAATGGTGAGAACAAACATCCTTTCTTTTTCATGGTTTTGTGGGGAAAGTTTCCAGTCTTTCACCATTAACTGTAATGTTAGCTATGGGGTTTTCATAGATGCCTTTTATCAGGTTGTTTCCTTCAGTTCCTCCTAGTTTGCTCAGTACTTTTATTATGAAAATGTGTTGGGTTTTGTCAAATGCCTTTTATATATTGATATAATCTTGTTTAAAAAGTGATTGATATATTATATTAATTATTATTTGATATTAAACTGATCTTGTGTACCTGGGGTAAATCTAACTTGGTCATAAAGTATAGTTCTTTTTTTTTTTTTTGCATTTTTGGATTCACTTTGCTAGTATGTTCTTGAGATTTTTTGTGCCCATATTTTAAAAGAGATATTGGTCTGTAGCTTTCTTACAATGTTTATCTTTTTTGGGCTTGAGGGTAATACTAGACTCAGAGAATGAGTTGGGAAATGCTACCCATTCTTCTACTTTTTAGAAGAGTATATGAATATTTGGTATTATTTGTATTTTAAAATGTTTGGTCAAATTCAGTTGTGCAACCATCTGGACCTGGCTTTCTTGGGATATGTCCGGAAGATCCCCTGGAGAAGGAGATATCCACCCATTCCAGGATTCTTGCCTGGAGAATTCCATGGACAAAAAAACCTGACAGGACAGTCCGTGGGGTCACAAAGAGTCAGACATGACTGAGCAACTAGCGCTTTCATTTTCAGTGTTTCGATAATTAATTAAATGCTGTTACTTAATATACTTTAATTGGATTGTTTGTTTCTTAAGTCAGCTTTGGTAGTTTGTCTCTTTAAAACATATTTTTTATTTCAACTAAGCTAATTCATTAATATATAATTTTATAAATTTTTTGCAATAAACTTTATTTCTCTAAGGTGAGTAATAATATCATGTCTTTTACTTCTGATATGATTCTAGTGATATGATTTCTGTGTCTTTGCTCTGTCTTTCTGGTCAGCTGAGCTAAAGATTTGTCTGTTTGTCAATATTTTTGAAGCATCAGTTTTTACTTTCATTGATCTTCTCTATTTTTTACTCTTATTTCATTAATTTGTTCTAATCTTTATCATTTCTTTCCTCTTCTTGCTTTTTCCTTTGCCCTAAGATAGAAGATTAGATCATTGGTTTGATTACTTTCTTCTTTTTTAAGATAGGCATTATTGCCTCAAATTTAATCGTAAGCTCTACCTTTTCTGCATTTCATGAATTCTGCTATATTGCCTCTCATTTTCATTCATTTCAAAGTAATTTATGATTTCCTATCTGTTTCCTTCTTTGACTTATTGGTTATTTAGCAGTGTGTTTAATTTGCATATATTTGTAAGTATCCTAAATATCTTTCTGCAATTGATTTCTAATTTAATTCCATTGTGTTTGAAGAGCATATACCTTTTACACTCCCTGGTGGCTCAGAGGTAAAGAATTTGCCTGTAATGCAAAAGACCCAGGTTTGATCCCTGGGGCAGGGCATGGCAACCCACTCTAGTACTCTTGCCTAGAGAATCCCATGGACAGAGGCACCTAGCCGGCTGTTGTCCATAGGGTCCCACAGAGTCGGACACGACTGAAGCGACTGAGCAGAAGCAGCATACGTTTATAACTATTCTACCTTATGAAGGATTGGCACTATTATCATGATAAAATGTTCTTTATATCATTAGTAATATTTTTTGTTTTAAAATGTATTTTGTCTTATAGTGCTATAGTCACTCCAGCTTTCTTATAGTTGTTGTCTGTCTCTCTTTGCCTTTGAATCTAAATGATTTTTAAGAGCAAATAGTTGGATTTCCTTGTCCCATCACCTCTCTGCCTTTAAAAACATCCCTTTTTTTTTTTTTGCAAAGTAATAGTAGGTTATAAAAGTGAAAATTAAAGAAGTAATAATTTTACAATTTGTATGGAAATACAAAAAACCTCAAATAGACAAAGCAATCTGGAGAAAGAAGAATGGAACTGGAGGAATCAAGCTGCCTGATTTCAGGCTCTACTACAAAGCCACAGTCATCAAGACAGTATGGTACTGGCACAAAGACAGAAATATAGATCAATGGAACAAAATAGAAAGCCCAGAGATAAATCCATGCACCTATGGACACCTTATCTTTGACAAAGGAGGCAAGAATATACAATGGATTAAAGACAATCTCTTTAACAAGTGGTGCTGGGAAAACTTGTCAACCACTTGTAAAAGAATGAAACTAGAACATTTCTAACACCATACACAAAAATAAACTCAAAATGGATTAAAGATCTCAACGTAAGACCAGAAACTATAAAACTCCTAGAGGAAAACATAGGCAAAACACTCTCCAACATACATCACAGCAGGATCCTCTATGACCCATCTCCCAGAATATTGGAAATAAAAGCAAAAATAAACAAATGGGACCTAATTAAACTTAAAAGCTTCTGCACAACAAAGGAAACTATAAGCAAGGTGAAAAGACAGCCTTCAGAATGGGAGAAAATAATAGCAAATGAAGCAACTGACAAACAACTAATCTCAAAAATATACAAGCAACTCT
>NW_011494770.1:634498-637223 GCF_000754665.1 Bison bison bison
CTACCCAGAATAATTGGAAATAAAAAGACAAAAATAAACAAATAGGGACCTAATTAACTTAAAAAGCTTCTGCACAACAAAGGAAACTATAAGCAAGGTGAAAAGACAGCCTTCAGAATGGGAGAAAATAATAGCAAATGAAGCAACTGACAAACAACTAATCTCAAAAATATACAAGCAACTCTTACAGCTCAGTTCCAGAAAAATTAAATGACCCAATCAAAAAATGGGCTAAAGAACTAAATAGACATTTCTCCAAAGAAGAAATACAGATGGCTAACAAACACATGAAAAGATGCTCAACATCACTCATTATCGGAGAAATGCAAATCAAAACCACTATGAGGTACCATTTCACGCCAGCCAGAATGGCTGTGATCCAAAGTCTACAAGCAATAAATGCTGGAGAGGGTGTGGAGAAAAAGGAACCCTCTTACACTGTTGGTGGGAATGCAAACTAGTACAGCCACTATGGAGAACAGTGGGGAGATTCCTTAAAAAACTGGAAATAGAACTGCCTTATGATCCAGCAATCCCACTGCTGGGCATACACACTGAGGAAACCAGAATTGAAAGAGACACATGTACCCCAGTGTTCATCACAGCACTGTTTATAATAGCCAGGACATGGAAGCAACCTAGATGTCCATCAACAGATGAATGGATAAGAAAGCAGTGGTACATATACACAATGGAGTATTACTCAGCCATTAAAAAGAATACATTTGAATCAGTTCTAATGAGGTGGATAAAACTGGAACCTATTATACGGAGTGAAGTAAGCCAGAAAGAAAAACACCAATACAGTATACTAACGCATATATCAGAGAAGGCAATGGCATCCCACTCCAGTACTCTTGTCTGGAAAATCCCATGGATGGAGAGCCTGGTAGGCTGCAGTCCATGGGGTCGCTAAGAGTCGGACACGACTGAGCGACTTCACTTTCACGCATTGGAGAAGGAAATGGCAACCCACTCCAGTGTTCTTGCCTGGAGAATCCCAGGGATGGGGGAGCCTGGTGGGCTGCTGTCTATGGGGTCACGCAGAGTTGGACATGACTGAAGTGACTTAGCAGCAGCAGCAGCAGCAACACATGTATATGGAATTTAGAAAGATGGTGACAATAACCCTGTATAGGAGACAGCAAAAGAGACACTGATGCATAAAACAGTCTTTTGGACTCTGTGGGAGAGGGAGAGGATTTGGGAGAATGGCATTGAAACATGTATAATACCATATATGAAACGAGTCGCCAGTCCAGGTTCAATGCATGATACTGGATGCTTGGGGCTGGTGCAATGGGACGACCCAGAGGGATGGTAAGGGGAGGGAGGAAGGAGGAGGGTTCAGGATGGGGAACACGTGTATACCTGTGGCGGATTCATGTTGATATATGGCAAAACCAATACAATATTGTAAAGTTAAAAATAAAATAAAATATATAAAAAATAAAAAAGATTAATAAATGGGTTTATTAATCCCCCCAAAAATCCCATTTTGTACAGTTCCTTGGCACTCCCCTCTACTGACTAGATGGGGTGTTGTCTGATTTACAATTGTTGAATGAAGCTAATTAGATTATCAATAAAAAAGGCAAATAGTTGGATCTTGTATTTTTTTCATCCAGTCTGACTTAATTGGATGGTTAAATTGATTCACATTTAACACGCTATTAATGTAATCAGATTTGTGACTGCCATTTTACTGTTTATTTCCTATATGCCTTTTGCCTCCCCCCATTCCTTTCTTACTTTTTTACATTGCATTAGTAAACATTTTGTAATGTATCATATATGCTTCTCTAATAATTTTTCACTAATATCTTTCAATATTTTTTAGTGGATCTTCTAGGGCTTTCCATATACTCTTTACTATATCCATATCAATTCTAGATTTATACCAGCTTAATTCCTGTTCAATAGAGAAATGTTATACCTCTATTCTCTTTTGTTATAATTATTACATTATATAATTTCATATCTTTTAAAGAAGCTGAGTGGAGAGAAGCCAGCAAGTAAATATTTACAGCTTTTGTTATATTAATCTGATTTACCATTTCTTTTTCTTTCTATTTGTTATTATGGATTTGAGTACCATCTGGAGTCATTTCCTTAGCCAAATACAGATTTTCTCCTATCTGTCTCTTTTGTATTGTTTTTGAAAAAAATATTGCATTTTTATATGTTACGGGTTCAATGTATATATATATATATATTTATATACAGAAAGAGAGAGAGTTTTGTATAACTATCTTTTAAATCAATTAAGAGAAGACAGGAAAAGAAATATACATTCATATCATCTTCTATGATTGCCGGGAGAAATATCAATAACCTCAGATATGCAGATGACACCATCCTTATGGCAGAAAGTGAAGAACTAAAAAGCCTCTTGATGAAAGGGAAAGAGAAGAGTGAAAAAGTTGGCTTAAAGCTCAACATTCAGAAAACTAAAATCATGGCATCTGGTCCCATCACTTCATGGCAAATAGATGGGGAAACAGTGGAAACAGTAGCTGACTTCTATTTTTGGGGGCTCCAAAATCACTGTAGATGGTGATTGCAGCCATGAAATTAAAAGACGCTTACTCCTTGGAAGGAAAGTTATGACCAACCTAGATAGCATATTCAAAAGCAGAGACATTACTTTGTCAACAAAGGTCCATCTAGTCAAGGCTATGGTTTTTCCAGTAGTCATGTATGGATATGAGAGTTGGACTATAAA
>NW_011494770.1:637323-656000 GCF_000754665.1 Bison bison bison
TGGAGTTTCAGCTTTAGCATCATTGCTTCAAAGAAATCCCAGGGCTGATCTCCTTCAGAATGGACTGCAAGGAGATCCAAACAGTCCATCCTAAAGGAAATCAGTCCTGGTGTTCATTGGAAGAACTGATGTTGAAGCTGAAACTCCAATATTTGGGCCACCTGATGCGAAGAGCTGACTCATTTGAAAAGACCCTGATGCTGGGAAAGATTGAAGGCAGGAGGAGAAGGGAATGACAGAGAATGAGATGGTTGAATGACATCACCGACTCAATGAACATGAGTTTGAGTAAACTCCAGGAGTTGGTGATGGACAGGGAGGCCTGGCGTGCTGTGGTTCATGGGGTCGCAAAAAGTTGGACAAGACTGAGTGACTGAACTGAACTGAACTGAAATACCTTTACTATGGTAATTCTTTGCTTTTTGTGTGTGGATTTAATTTTCTATCTGCATTGACTTGATTTCAGCCTGAAGAACTTCCTTTAGAATTTCTTGTAAGGTAGGTCTCCTAGTAACAAATTTGTTCAGTTTTTGATTATCTGGTAATGTTTTTATTTCACTTTAAATTTGAAAGATAGCTTTGTTGTAAATAGGACTCTTGGTTTACTGTTGCTATGAGCACTTTGAATGTGATATGTTATTATTACATTGCCTTCGAGCCTTCATTGTTTCTAACAAGAAGCTGATCATCTTTTTGGAGCTTAAGTGTAAGCGATGCATTATTTTTCTCTTTACTTTTAGGATTTTTTCCTTGTTTTCGATTTTGGCATTTTTACTGTGATATGTTTGCAGATCTCTTTGTTTTTATACTGTTTGAAGTTTATTGAACTTCATGAATGTGTAGATTATTGTATTTCAATGAATTGGAAAGGTGTGAACCAGCAAGTCTTTGAATATTTTTTCTCCTCCTTTCTCTTTCTTCTCTTCTTGTAATATTCTCATTATTCTTACACTGGTATACTTAATAATGCCCACTTTTTCAGAGATTTTATTTTTCTTAATTCTTTCTTTTTCTCTCTGTTCTTCAGTTTGCATAACCTCTATCACTCTAGCTTTACATTTGCTAATTTTTTCCTTAGCCAGTTCAACTCTACCGTTTAATCCCTCTACTGAGTTTTCCACTTTAATTATACTTTTATATTGCAAAAGTTCAACTTAGTTGTTTCTATTATATCTATCTCTTTATTTATATTTTCTGTTTAATAAGATATTGTCATCATATTTCTTTTATTTCTTTAATTGTAGCTTTCTTTTTTCTTTGAGCATATTTACAATAGCATTGTGAAGTCTCTTTCTATTAAATTCTAAACATATTCACTATTACAGGCAGCTTCTGTTGCCTATTTTTTTCTTTCATATCTCATTTTTTGCTGATGAAAAGGATAAATTTTACATGTTTTGTAACACCTCTGGGTACACTCCCTCTTAAACTTGTTATTTGTATCTGTTTCTTATTGGTTTAGTGATTAGCTGAGTTGTTTTAATGGAAACTCTTCATCTCCTAAGAAAGTTTTAAACCTTTGATGTTGTCTTCACAGGGGCTGTTAACAATTACATTTTTTCCTCTAAAATTCATATGTTGGAGTGCTAATCCCCAGTACCACAGAATGTGATTTTATTAGACAATAAGGTCATTGTAGATGTAATTAGTTGTTAGGATGAGGTAGTATGGAATGAGTGTTCAGTCGCTCAATCATGTCCAAGTCTTTGCAATCCCATGGACTGTAGCCAACAGGCATCTCTGTCCATGGAATTTTCCAGGCAGGAATACTGGAGTGGATTACCATTTCCTTCTCCAAGTATGGAGTAGAATGGACCTTTAATCCGGTATGGCTGGTGTCCTTAGAAAAAGAAGATATCTGGGCACTGATTTGCATACAAGAAGAGCACTATGAGAAGAGAAAGGATGTTTCTATGAGACAGGGAGCACCAATGATTGCCAGCAAACTCATAGAAACTAGTTGAGAGGCATGGGAAAGATTGTCATAACCCTCGGAAGGAATCAACCCTGTCAACACTTTATTCTGGGCTTCTAGCCTCTAAGATCAGTTCAGTTGCTCAGTCGTTTCCAACTCTTTGCGACCCTATGAACCGCATCTAGCCTCTGGAACTGTAAAATAATGTGTTTCTATTACTTAAGCCCCTTACTTTCAGTCACTCTGATACAACAATGATTTTGACAGGGCTATCTTAGTCTCTTTCCATGACCTTATCCAGCTGTTATGTTCCAAAAATTGCCAACTTATTGCTTTATAATGTTTATCATTGTGCTGGGACATAAATGGATCCATAGATGAAGCCATTCAAGTTTGTGTTCCTTTGAAGGGATAATTCTGGAGATTAATGTTTGGGATTTTTTTTTTTTCCTGACTCTAGGTGAATCTTCACAATTGTCTCTTTCTCTGATTCTCTCAAGAGAAAGTAATTAGTACACAATTTAGCCTGTGTGCCCAATGAACCTATCAATCTCCTCACAAATACCCTTTATTTTTGTGCTGTTTTTGGCTCAAAATTGTCCACACTTTATATCAAGTTAGGTTTCTTTAAGAGACTCAGAGCTATCATTTGTATGACTTGCTTCCCTCTCTCCTCTCACCCCAGACAAAATCTCTGAGCCCCATCTCTGGAATTGGATATAAAGACAATGTTGTGCTTTTCTCTGAGTGACATGGTTGCTTTAGGAATTGAGTGTTCCATGGTTGGAGAAAGGAGGGGGAATTTGGCTAAAATCTTCTTGCCTGACACTCCCAGTGTGGAATCACTACCTTAAGAGCTAGGCACAATCAGGGCCTTAATATTGTTAGTGGCACCATATCCAAGGCAGAGTTTCCAACCCACAGTGTGGTCCTGAGTGGAAGAAGGGAGCTCCTACTTCTCAGCAATATATACACATATCTTAACCTCAACAACATGTAGCTGGGTACAGAATGAAAAGTGTTCATGTCCTGTACCTCTTGGGAAAATATCCTCCTGGTTGGAGCTGGAGGAAGAAGTAGCCTAGTGCTCTTGGTTGCACTTATCTAGAGCAGAATTTCTATCTTCCAGGTATGACAGGGCAATTGAGGCAGCAAATCTCAGTTCAAATGCAACAGATTCTCACTCTTCTTACAGTAATTATGTTTCCTTGAATAATTGTTTCTTTATTGTCTCTGTGTTCCTGACACCATTCCCTGAGACTTTAAGTGGTTGTTTTTTAAAAATTTCTTGCCAGTTTTGCTGGACAGAAGGTTCAGCCAGTGCCTCCCTCATTCTATCAATCTGTAATTTATTTAATACCATTTTGAATACCATTTTAAAATGTCTGTTTAAAAACAGAGATTATCGTGAGATTTTACAATATTGTCCTTTATCTTTAAAAAAATTTAGTCATAAATACTCCAGGAAAAAGTTACACTGGAAAGAAAATACAGTCTTTAAGTCTGACAACAACTCTGACCTATTTCTCTTATATTTTGTTTCAAGATCAACCCAAGATTTCTTAATTCATGATTAAAAAAAAAATACTTTCAAGTTCAGAACTCTACACTTGATTTTCTAACTTCCTATTTCCAAAATGTAATATGTTTTAGTAAATAAATAAAATGATCAAGTTTTGAATAATTGAATGGTCCATTTATGATACAATTAAGTTTCATTGTCTTATTTTTTTATATGCTTGCTTTTGTTTTTAATTCAGAGAAAGTGAAAGAAAAGCAAGTATCACATATTATTTCCTTGTGAACAGAATTTAATTGGAAAAAAGCTAAGAGTGTTATAAAATTTGGGGTTGGAGGAATGTGTTATATTTACTAACATATGTAGTAAATTAGAAGTCTGATAGTTACAACATTTTTTAAAAATCTTTTGCACCATTGCTTTTAATAAATGAATCACTGGGTTTGTTTCATACAGCTTATAGTTTAAAAGTATTTGAACAAATTTGAGAATATCAATTGCCTTTTTCCAATTTCTAGAAACCTAGAAAATTTATTTATACTTAAAGAACAACATAGGACTCTAGGCTTAACTATTGTTATGATGTTAAATTTCCTGAAAAAAAATATTGCAATTGTTACTTTTTAGGTTCACAGTGAGAATCAAAGGAAATAAGGCAGAAAATAAAATAAAGAGCAGTACCATAGATATCTTAATGTCTAGACTTAATTAAGTTTTGAAAAGTGCTAGGTGAGGACTTTTATCATTCAGTTCAGTTCAGTCGCTCAGTCGTGTCCGACTCTTGCCACCCCATGAATCGCAGCACACCAGGCCTCCCTGTCCATCACCAACTGCTGGAGTTCACTCAGACTCACGTCCATCGAGTTAGTGATGCCATCCAGCCATCTCACCCTCTGTCGTCCCCTTCTCCTCCTGCTCCCAATCCCTCCCAGCATCAGAGTCTTTTCCAATGAGTCAACTCTTTGCATGAGATGGCCAAAGTACTGGAGTTTCAGCTTTAGCATCATTGCTTCAAAGAAATCCCAGGGCTGATCTCCTTCAGAATGGACTGGTTGGATCTCCTTGCAGTCCAAGGGACTCTCAAGAGGCTTCTCCAGCACCACAGTTCAAAAGCATCAATTCTTCGGTGCTCAGCCTTCTTCACAGTCCAACCCTCACATCCATACATGACCACAGGAAAAACCATAGCCTTGACTAGACGGACCTTTGTCGGCAGTGTAACGTCTCTGCTTTTGAATATGCTATCTAGGTTGGTCATAACTTTTCTTCCAAGGAGTAAGCGTCTTTTAATGTCATGGCTGCAGTCACCATCTGCAGTGATTTTGGAGCCCATTGGCAGAAGGTAAATCAGTTAATGACTTATATCAATGTCATTGATTTTAGGCTCTTACCATATCTATAAGTATGATTTTTCCCACAATCATTGTCTACAATGACATTAAAATTATTTTTGGTATAGATACTGGCTCAAGAAAGATTTTCAGTCATTTATAACTATTATTTGACAGTAAGAGAGCAGAATGCCTTTTGAAAAATTTAGGTCTGTACAATGACATAAAATAATTTATCACAAATGTTAATACTATATTGTAAAGCAATTAGCCTACAATTAAAAGAAGCAAAAAATTAAAAAAGATTATATTATTATAGTTAACATGTTGATATATACTAAACATTTTATATACTTGATACAAGTTAATTGCCAACAATTTTGTCATCTAGACATTTTTCAAATTATATATAAGAAAATTGAAGTCTAGCAAGATTAAGGAAGTAATCCGAAGTCACACAGAGAGTGACTCAAAGGCACATAGTGATTTTGAGGCTTTGAGTGTGCATACAACTACTATTTACACAGTATTTTAATCTGTCTTGAAGACACAACTATAGTATATCAGAAAAAGAAAACAACCCATGTAGCATTCTTTAGCCTATATAGAGGTAATAGAATGTGTGTATATATAATTAATACTTAATTACATAATTAACATTATAATTGATAAAACATCACGCTATTGTGTCACCTCATTTTTTATGCCTGTTTATTTTAAAAGTCTTATTATAATATATTTGACCTTTCTTCATGAGCTTGAGGGAAATTTTAATTGCCTCACAATAGTATGAAATTTTTCATGGAACATAATTAATTTTATATAATAATTAATTTTCAGTTTCTTTCCAAATTAATTATTATTTATTCCTAAATAGATTCAAAATTTTAAATTAGATACAAATTTTTATTAATATATGTTGTATTCATAGGTAACATATATTAAAAATAGATAGCTTAGTTTATCATACCTGAATACATTTTAATAAGAATAGTATTCTGAATACACACAAGAAGAGATTTTTTATAATTATAAAACAAGATAACACATCAAAAAAGTGAACAGCAGAAGCCTTGTAAGCCAAAATGTTTTATTGTTAGTAATTGCAAAAGTAATATGAGAAAGCAAGGATGCTAATGAATAACACCATAAATAAAACACAATAATATTCTTTCTTTATTATCTAAAGATGTTGCAGTGTTAAACAGTAATTATAGAATCCATAATTAGTTAATGAAGTTCAATAAGAAAACTTGTCAATAACAAAAAGTCCAAAACAATGAAAGTAAAGAATTTCACATGCGCTAGAAATTTTAGATATTTGATCTTTAAACTTACCAACTGAGATACTGGATTCTAGATGATCTTAAAAGTTATATTTTTCATGTAATACACACACTTATAAATTCTATAAAGAAGAGTAGATTTTGTATATAATATATACGATATATATAACAAATTCTTTTGTTAAATACTGGCAACTAAATACATGTCTTGCTAATGGACATAGGAGCCTGGTGGTCTACAGTCCACGGGGTCACAAAGAGTTGGAGGTAACAGAGTGACTAAACACACAGCACTGCTGCTGCTGCTAAGTCACTTCAGTCATGTTCGACTCTGTGCGACCCCATAGATGGCAGCCCACCAGCTCCCCCGTCCCTGGGATTCTCTAGGCAAGAACACTGGAGTGGGTTGCCAGTTCCTTCTCCAATGCTTGAAAGTGAAAAGTGAAAAGGAAGTCATTCAGTTGTGTCCGACTCTGTGCAACCCCCATGGACTGCAGCCCACCAGGCCCCTCGGTCCATGGGATTTTCCAGGCAAGAGTACTGGAGTGGGGTGTCATTGCCCTCTCCTGTAGTGAACATAAAACTAGACATCAGTGGATAAAATGATTGCCAGAAAACAAATTTCAAGTCACAACACTTACTTTAGGCTTGACTGATCCACAAATAATCAGTATTTTAAAGTAGGAGATTGTGTCATACTTTAGCTTGATTTGTTGTTACTAAATATAATCTATACCAAGTATAACAATCACTAATATTCTGTTTCTTATGATATGGTAAAAATTTTATTAACTTGTTTGAAATATAGAAGTATTTTTAAACTATAAAGGATTATTATAAGATCTTTATAAAATTATCATGATATTGTCAAATTTATCACTTATTATCTTTCCATGTTTCTAATAATTCTTTTGGTGCCATGTTTTTAAGAAATTTCCAATAATAATTACTTTTGGAAATCTCTGTAAATGTAGCCTATAATTTAATATCTTGTTATCTTTGAAGTTTAAATATATATTTGCTATTGTTGCTTGTTTTCTCACACATAATATATGAATATAACAACTGTACTATGGTACTAAATTTTATTACTTTCACTTATTAATGAAATACATTTGTGCTTGGGAAGGTATTTTTAGAAATGTGTTCACTGAAAATGATCTCTCATCTATAATTTCTACCATAAGGCAGCTAAGATTCCCTCTTGAGTAAGATACATGTACAAATTTAGTATTTTAATGAGAAAGTCTAAATTTATTTTCAAGAACACTTCACTTAGCCCATGTTATTTTGAATGTGTATAAATACAGGCACTCAGTGTTTCAAAGGGGAACCACTAGTTGATTATAGTTCTAGGATATAGGTACTCAGTTTGGGTACAATTTAACCTTCCCTAAAGATCCCTTTATTATGATTTCTTCCAGAGCATATTCTATTTATTTACCTTTTCATGAACTTATACTCACCTCTGAATGACCTCTATTTAGCTTGTGTAGAATACCTTTCTGTCCCTGGAGTTGAATCAGCAGATACCCGAGGAAGAGCATTCAATCCCCCAAACCCCCTCCTGAAGGTCTCTATAGAGAGCTGCCTCAATCCCAGGAGCAGGATTACAAGTCTTGAACTAAGCCTTGTACAGGTGGTAGAGTAACTAAAGTAAGTCATAAAAGTTGGGCTCACCACTCACTGAGAGAATCCACATGAAAATAGCAATGGGGAGATTTCTTTCTCTCCCATTTACTCTAATGTTTGAATATAGTTTTCTATATCCAGAAATTATATGTTTATAGAGGGTACATAAGATGAAGATTAAAAGATGTATATAAAAATTTTTTTAAATGCGTCTATTATTGGGGAAAGTGTTATAAATCTGACTTTTCTAAAGTCTGAGTTATTGTCACAGACCAAAAAGAGATGTATAGAAGTAAATAGATGATTATACTTAAGTTGCAAAGATAAACTATTTCCAGTTTGGAATGAAAATGATGGTTGCTATATTGCAACTGTCTTCTTGGATCAAAATAACATTGAATAGACCAATTAATAAAAAAGAAAAGACATAAACTTGTTGAAACTAGAAGAATATAAATTTTCCATACAGAATATAGTGCTGGGTTATAAAGAGATATTTATTTAATGTATATTCCCATACAGACATAGAATTGTGTATGTATATATGTATTATGTATATGTCAATAGTAAATTTTATATATTGAATTATTTTCTTCTTCCAAAAAGTTTATGTTCTGAATTTGAGATATTGATTCCCTGTAGACATTGAATCCTAAGTGAGAAAAACACAGGAGACATTTATCATAAAAACTGCCTTCCAGGAACTGATGAACTCCCCTTCCAATTAGCACTAGATCAAAACTATGTTTTTTCATGTAGAGTTTCTTGTTTGTTTGCACTCATTTTCTGTCTCTAATCAAAAGGGAAAACAGATCCAAGTAAGACCAAATTTCTTTCATGGTATTAACATATCTTTACAACAAGGAATGTATATATAATATTTGTAACAATGAAAGGTAATCTTTCCTCTCAGGAAAGATTTCAGAGAGTTACCCATCATTATTTTTATTATGAAAATTTTCAAATATACTTAAAAAATGGAGAGGCTAACATGGTAAAACACTGGCATGTCCTGTCAGCTGACTGAGTGATGGTTGCTCAGTCATATCTGACTCTGTGCAACCCCAAGACTCTGGCCTGCCAGGCTCCTTTGTCCATGGAATTCTCCAGGTAAGAATGTTGGAGTGGGTTGCCATTTTCTTCTGTCAGTTAGCTTTAGCAAATATCAACTGTGGCTAATTTATTTCTACTCTCCCATTTCTCCTTCAAAACTTTTGGGGGGAAACCCAGGTGTAATATTACTTACTCCATAAGTATTCCTGTATACATCTGTTAAAACATACAAAAACTTAAAAAAAAATAGAACATAATATAATACATATGAGTTACAAACTCAGTATATTGCCAAATACATGTTCAATGTGAATTTTTCATAATCAGCCCAAAATATTTTTATTTTTATTTTCATATGTGAATCAGATACTCAGGTAAGGTTCATATGTTCAAACTAGTTGATGTACCCAACATATATACTGTTATCTATAGATTTTCTCTGTTTTCTTTGCTTATTATTTAGTCAAGAAAGGAGTTGATTGTCCTTATAGAGTTTCCCACAATTATCATCATCCTATATCTACTACAGTCTCTGTAAATTACAGTCATGTCTAGAGGATTTATCGTATCAAAGTTTTGCTTCTTTTTTGTAATAATTCTTCATAGACCCTTTTGCATTATTCCCTCAAGAGATAGATAACATATAGTTACTTGGTTATCAACAATTGATAGACATTGTCTCAATGCATTAATATGCTGAGGTTTTAAAACACCTTTATAAACTTGGATTACTTCTTCAATCATTAGCAGAATATTCTGAAATAAAAATTTCACCATTAACTATTTGGTTACACTGAAGTATATTTTGTATAGGAAATGCCGGATGTATCCTTGATTATTTTCCTTTTTAAAATCTATTTTCTTCCTTTGAATGTTGATTCCCATACCATCTTCCTAATGTGATTGTTCTAGATACCCACTGTCATGAAACTATATACTGTAAACCTTGGTGGCTTAAAACAATGACAATCATTTGCTTACTGGCCATATTTCTGTGGGTCATGAAATAGAGAGGAGTTTAGCTAGGCAATTCTGGTCCTTCAGAATTCTAATGTTATTGGAGTCAAATAGTGGCTATAACTGGAATAGTAGGAGATTAGGTAATGGCTTGGCCAGGCACCTGCCTTTGTATATGAATGTTATGCTTCCATGTTGAGTACTTTAAATTTCATGTCGGAAGCAGAAGATATTAAGAGGAGGTGGCAAGAATACACAGAAGAACGGTACAAAAAAGATCTTCATGACCCAGATAATCACGATGGTGTGATCACTGACCTAGAGCCAGACATCCTGGAATGTGAAGTCAAGTGGGCCTTAGAAAACATCACTATGAACAAAGCTAGTAGAGGTGATGGAATTCCAGTTGAGCTGTTTCAAGTCCTAAAAGATGACTCTGTGAAAGTGCTGCACTCAATATGTCAGCATATTTGGAACACTCAGCAGTGGCCACAGGACTGGAAAAGATGAGTTTTCATTCCAATCCCAAAGAAAGGCAATGCCAAAGAATGCTCAAACTACTGCACAATTGCACTCATCTCACACGCTAGTAAAGTAATGCTCAAAATTCTCCAAGACAGGCTTCAGCAATACATGAACCATGAACTTCCAGATGTTCAAGCTGGTTTTAGAAGAGGCAGAGGAACCAGAGATCAAATTGCCAACATCCGATGGATCATCGAACAAGCAAGAGAGTTCCAGAAAAACATCTATTTCTGCTTTATTGACTATGCAAAGCCTTTGACTGTGTGCATCACAATAAACTGTGGAAAATTCTGAAAGAGATGGGAATACCAGACCACCAGACCTACCTCTTGAGAAATCTGTATGCAGGTCAGGAAGCAACAGTAAGAACTGGACATGGAACAACAGACTGGTTCCAAATAGGAAAAGGAGTATGTCAAGGCTGTATATTATCACCCTGCTTATTTAACTTACATGCAGAGTACATCATGATGTACATCAGATGGAATCAAGATTGCTGGGAGAAATATCAATAACCTCAGATATACAGATGACACCACCCTTATGGCAGAAAGTGAAGAAGAACTAACAAGCCTCTTGATGAATATGAAAGAGGAGAGTGAAGAAGTTGGCTTAAACCTCAGCATTCAGAATACTAAGATCATGGCATCTGGTCCCATCACTTCATGGCAAATAGATGGGGAAACGGTGGAAACAGTGGCTGACTTTATTTTTTTAGGCACCAAAATCACGGCAGATGGTGATTGCAGCCATGAAATTAAAAGACACTTACTCCTTGGAAGGAAAGTTATGACCAACCTACTGCTGCTACTGCTAAGTCGCTTCAGTCGTGTCCGACTCTGTGCAACCCCATAGACGGCAGCCCAACAGGCTCCCCTATCCCTGGGATTCTCCAGGCAAGAACACTGGAGTGGGTTGCCATTTCCTTCTCCAATGCTTGAAAGTGAAAAGTGAAAGTGAAGTCGCTCAGTTGTGTCTGACTCCTAGCGACCCCATGGACTGCAGCCCACCAGGCTCCTCCATCCATGGGATTTTCCAGGCAAGAGTACTGGAGTGGGGTGCCATTGCCTTCTCTGTGACCAACCTAGACAGCATATTGAAAAGCAGACATTACTTTGCCAACAAAGGTCCGTCTAATCAAGGTGATGGTTTTTCCAGTGGTCATGTATGGATGTGAGAGTTCGACTATAAAGAAAGCTGAGCACCAAAGCATTGATGCTTTTGAACTGTGGTGTTGGAGAAGACTCTTGAGAGTCCCTTGGACTGCAAGGAGATCCAACCAGTCTATCCTAAAGGAAATCAGTCCTGGGTGTTCATTAGGACTGATGTTGAAGCTGAAACTCCAATACTTTGGCCACCTGATGAGAAGAGCTAACTCACTGGAAAAGACCCTGATGCTGGGAAAGATTGAGTGCAGGAGGAGAAGGGGATGACACAGGATGAGATGGTTGGATGGCATCACTGACTCAGTGGAAATGGGTTTGGTTGGACTCCGGGAGTTGGTGATGGACAGGGAGGCCTGGCGTGCTGCGGTTCATGGGGACACAAAGAGTTGGACACGACTGAGCTACTGAACTGAATTTAGTATCTTAGGGTCCCCTGGAAGAAAAATAGATTGAACCTTCACATCATAAGACTCCTGATTAAAATTCTGAAACTTATGACAAAATAAACAACCAAAGAGCAGTTTCATGTAGAGAACCACTGATTTGAATGACCGTGGATTTGTCATATAAAAAAACTGAGTCCAGAAGAAGTGACACAACATTTTTCAGGTGCTGAAGGAAAAGACCTATCATCTATGGATTCTATATCTAGAAAAAATATCCTTTATGAATTAAAGTGAAATTTCAGAAGTTTTAAGAAATATAAAACTAACACCTTCTCTGGAAAAAGAAAAAAAGTCTAAAACTGGTCTCCAAGTAGGAAGGAAATGGAAACAGTGGAAAGTTGAAACTTCAGAAGGAAGTACATCAATGACGTCAATAAGTAAGGAAGGTGTTTAATGTGTTGCTATTATGATTGATTGTGACTTTCAAGAGAAAATTGGATAACTTTTACAAAAATGGGAACCACAATAGTTTGTAACCCATGGGATCCTCTACATCAAGGGATTACTACATCACTACTAACTTCAGGAATTAAATTTGGCTTGATTCCACTAGGCAAGCAATCATGGCCAACTCAGGGAAAAGAGACAATGGAATAGAAGACAGAAATCATAAATATCATTACCACCATTTGACCCATTACTGAAATGAATTATGAATATTTTTCTTAATTTGATATTCTCACATATATTTATATGTATACATATGCATCTTTTCATATATATATATGTAAATATGTCTGTGCGCATTTAATTTTTAAATTTTATTTCAACATGGATGAGGGGTCATCTGTGACATTCTTTTGTATAGAGGGTTTTTATGGTTTTGGTTATGTGAGGAATAATTGCATCTTTTATGTGAGAGATTTTCTATTACCTTCAGGTGGAAGTTAAACATGGTTTAAGGAGTTGTGTGTGGACAAGGGATGGACATGTTGGCTTTGTACTTTGCTAACTTGGTAATGGTACCACTACATTTGCCAGAAAGTCCCTTTTCTGAATTCTTGTCAATAGAGTGTGGGGGGAAATGCACTCATGATTCGGAAGACAAATGACAGCACCTATTACCCTCTGAAAGTATTCCTGTTTAGAGGTAATGAGAGACAAATGTAGCTTGTCCTTAGCTTTTTTGGCATTATGATAAGTTCTTTATCCTGACGTCTATCAACATGGAACTATAGGCTTAACATTAGACAAAGAGGCCGTAGGTTTCTTCAGGGTCAGTCCCCTCCCCATACCCCACCCCCTCATCCCCGTTCTTCTTCTCGGTGTTATCTAGCAACTAGACTTGTCTGGACTGGTTACTGATTCTGACGCTTCAATTCCTTGTATCAGACCCATGTTTCCACTGCTTCTCTCACCATTTCTTTAATAACTTTCTTTGGTCCATAATGCATGCTTTAACTGAACCCTGGCTGTTACCATCACTTTGCTCTTTGTGGAGAGCTTTCCACTTCTGGAGAGAGGATGTGTACATTAATGATTGCATTAGATATAGTCGCTTTACACTTTCTGAGATTCAGTTCACTTCAGTCACTCAGTCGTGTCTGACTCTTTGTGACTCCAGGGACCGCAACATGCCAGGCCTCCCTGACCATTACCAACTCCCAGAGTTTACCCAAACTCATGTTCATTGAGTCAGTGATGCCATCCGGCCATCTCATCCTCTGTCATCCCCTTCTCCTCCTGCCCTCAATCTTTCCCAGCATCAGGGTCTTTTCAAATGAGTCAGCTCTTTGCATCAGGTGGCCAAAGTATTGGACTTTCAGCTTCAACATCGGTCCTTCCAATGAACACCCAGAACTAATCTCCTTTAGGATGAATTGGTTGGATCTCCTTGCAGTCCATGGGACTCTCAAGAGTCTTCTCCAACACCACAGTTCAAAAGCATCAGTTCTTCAATGCTCAGCTTTCTTTATAGTCCAACTCTTACATCCATACATAACCACTGGAAAAACCATAGCCTTGACTAGATAGACATTTGTTAGCAAAGTAATGTCTCTGCTTTTTAATATGCTGTCTAGGTTGGTCATAACTTTCCTTCCAAGGAGTAAGCGGCTTTTAATTTCATGGCTGTGTCACCATCTGCAGTGATTTTGGAGCCCCCCAAAATCAAGTCTGTCACTGTTTCCACTGTTTCCCCATCTATTCGCCATGAAACTGATTCCCTCCTACCCCCCACCCCCGCCCGTGGAAACTTAGAGACTTAAAGTTAATACAAAAATTATTATTTTTAACTATTTATATTGCACTGATTTATTTATTAGGTACAAGCACTCTGTTTTTCTGTAGCTAAAATGTTAGCATTTGTACTCCAAAATACACCTTTACTTAGGCTATAAATACTTCTTATAAGCTAAATACAGCTAAATAGTTCTTAAATATGTATATGTATATAAATACATATGTATGTATATAGGTGAATGTTATGTTTCACTAAAACTTTCTTAGAGGTGAGAGAATTTTTCTTTGAAAAATTACTGTAATATTTGTACACTCTGTGAAAATAAACATTGAATTATTTCCTGCTAAGTAAGGTTTGAAGCAATTTTATTGGTACAGTTGCTTTTCTCTTTGTTGAATTAATTTTATTTAACTAAACATTGAATTATGGACTTCATATGTCATATTTGTTACATTTAAATTTTATTGTATACATGTTGTATGTTTAATTGGAGAAGGGAATGGCAACCCACTCCATATGCTTGCCTGGAAAATGTCATGGACAGAGGAGCCTGGCAGGCTACAGTCCATGGAGTCTCAGAGTCAGAGACAATTGAAGCAACTGAACATGTACACTTGTCACGTTTAATATATGCTTGTCATGTTTAATATACTGCAGTTGCTTGAATATAAAAAGGTATTTTTCATGTGTAATAAAGCAAAACATTAATATCACATTATTTTCATTTTTTAGAATGTTAAAAACTAGAAAGTTATATAAAGTTATAGTGGGGATGTGGGGATAAAGGGATGCAGTCATTCTTTTGCATTCCTTGAAGGAGTATAGGCTTGTTGAGGCATTCAGTAGGTTAGTTCTGTTCTCATTTATTTGAAATATATTTCAAATATGTTTACTTCTGCTTATATTCTATTTGAACTGTTATTTGAACTGTGGTGTTGGAGAAGACTCTTGAGAGTTCCTTGGACTACAAAGAGATCCAACCAGTCCATCCTAAAGGAAATCAGTCCTGGGTATTCATTGGAAGGACTGATGTTGAAGCTGAAACTCCAATACTTTGGCCACCTGATGAAAAGAGCTGACTCATTGGAAAAGACCCTGATGCTGGAAAAGATTGAAGGTGGGGAGGAGAAGGGGACGACAGAGGATGAGATGGTTGGATGGCATCACCGACTCAGTGAACATGATTTTGAGTAAACTCCAGGAGTTGGTGATGGACAGGTAGGCCTGGTGTGCTGCAGTCCATGGGGTTGCAAAGTCGGACGCAACGGAGCAACCAAACTGAGTTGAACTGAATTGATACTGTACGTTAAGCATATGTCTCTTTATATAATGTTTTCATAAAACACTTCATAGAATTCCAAAAATCAAAGCTATACTAAAAAAATTTACTCAGTATTTGCCTTCTTAAGTGTTTGACCTCCTTTCCCAACTAATCTCCTAAATTTTCAATTGAGGTTTCCTATGCATTTCTTGACAAAACAGGCAGTTACATGAATATTTTTAGAGTTTTCCCTTATTCTCACACAAAAGCTAAAAAACTTAGAAGTGTCTTGCATTTTGCTTTTTCTTTTTTTTGAAATCACAGCATAAGTTCATAAAGATCACTCTTAATTTTTGAAAGTATCTTCATAGTACACCATTGAGTAGGTGAACAACCATTCTTCATGGAATCTTCCATGTATGAGCATTTAGGACTTTTATTTTTCAATATGTTGTAATTGCAAATAATCCCTGACTGAATAAATGTGTGCATGTGTGTTCTTCTATCAGCTAGATTCCCAGAAGCAAGTTGCTAAGTAAAAAACAATAAAATGTGATTTTCTTATATACTGCCAAATTTTTCTCCATGTGGTTATATCAATTTGCATTTTCATCAGAATGTGAGTACCTGTTTTTTCATAGCCTTACCAACAAAACGTCTGTGAAATTTGTAACTTTGCCAATATGATAGGGGAGAAATGCAATTATGTTTAACATTTCTCTAATAATGACTGAAGCTGAACATCATTTTTTTTAATTTACCAATTTTATTATTTTTATCAGTAATTTCTTATAACTAGCAACTTTTCAATAATGTATTTAAAATGTTTTCCTCACTTTTAAAGAGTTCCTTATAAATTATATATGCCATTCCTTTTTCTGCAGTTTATGTTGCAAATAGTCTCCAACTTTTTTTTTAATATCTCCATAAAGACTTGTTGGTATTTTTATTGAGATTATGTTGAATGTGTAAATCTACTTGGAGTTAACAAATAACTATGATATTGAGTCATCCCACCCCGAAACAAGAGTCTTTTAATTTCTTCCAGTCTATTTTGTATTTTTCAGGAGTGTTTATATCCGTATTTATTTGTGTTTTTATTTCTTCATGGTATTTTGTTTTGTATGCAATCTTAATTGGATATTTAAAGTATCAGTCTTTTCACTTATTACGTTTAGTTTTAAGTCACACTGAAGCTTTTCTTTTTTAATATCCTATTTATAGAGAAATTAATCCTGTTTTCTTCTAAAGCTTGTATAGTTGCATTCAAGTCTCTGATCAGTTTGGGGCTTCTTTTGTATATGGTGTGATGTATGTACAAATTTTATCTTTGTTTTTTCCAAATGGCCTTCCAGTTTTCTCAGCACTATTTATTTAAAAATTCTACTTTATTCAGTGATTAAGATTCCTTTTCAAGTTTTTTAATGAACTTTTATTATCTTCTACTGACCAGCAGGCCAGTATCAATTTATTTTAATTGTAGAAGCTATATGTAATACTTTAGCCTCCAGCAGAACTTCAGATATGCAGATGATACCATGGCAGAAAGCAAAGAGGAATTGAAGAACCTCTTGATGAGGGTAAAAGACAAGAATGAGAAAGCTGGCTTAAAACGTAGCATTCAAAAAACTAAGATCATGGCATCTGGTCCCATCACTTCATGGCAAAGCTGGGGAAAAAATGGAAACAGTGACAGATTTTATTTAGGCTCCAAAATTGTGATGGCACTCATGAAATTAAAAGACACTTGCTGCTTGGAAGAAAAGTGATGAGAAACCTAGACAGTGTATTAAAAAGCAGAGACATCACTTTGCCAACAAAACTACAGTTTTTCCAATAGTCATATATGGATATGAGTGTTGGACCATAAAGAAGGCTGAGAGCCGAAGAATTGATGCTTTCGAATTTTAGTGCTGGAGAAGACTCTTCAGAGTCCCTTGGACTGGAAGGAGATTAAACCGGTCAATCCTAAAGGAACTCAACCCTGAGTATTCATTGGAAGGACTGATGTTGAAGCTGAAACTCCAATACTTTGGCCACTTGATGCAAAGAACCAACTCATTGTAGAGACCCGGATGTTGGGAAAGATTGAGGGAAGTAGAAGGGGAAGACAGAGGATGAGATGGTTAGATGGCATCACAAACTCAATGAACATAACTTTGAGCAAACTCTGGGATATAGAGAAGGACAGGGAAGCCTGCTGTGCTGCAGTTCATGGGGTCACAAAAAGTAGGACACAACTTAGCGACTGAACAACAACAAATGTTCCTGGCTTGTCTTCTTTAAAGTTCTCCTTGCTATTTTTGAGAATTGGATTTTCTAAGCTCTTTTTATTTTTATATCCCCATAAAGATTTGTTGGTATCTTTATTGAAATTATGTTGAATGTGTAAATCTAGTTAGAGTTAACAAATAACTGTGATATTGAGTAATCCCACCCAGAAAGAAGAGAGTCTTTTAATTTCTTCCAGTCTATTTTGTATCTTTCAGGAGTGTTTATGTCCATATTTAAATAGATTTTGAATAATCCTTGTTAAATATATTTCTAAATATTTTAGTTATTTTGTCCTACTTCATACAAGGAATTCTCTACATTATGTCCTCTACCTCATTTTTATGTAGATGAAGGGCTATTGATTTTAATGTGTTTATATTCTTCCACCTTACTAAAAATTTTAATTCTAGAATTATGTGAAGCTATTCATTTTCTGGGACTTTCTAGGTATACTATTACACTGTTTTTGTAGTGGACACTGTGTAGCATGTCTCTCAGATTTCTCCCTTCTGGATCCAGTGCTTAATTGCTGGAGTACTGGCACTTGCTGGCTCCATGAATTCGTTTCATCTAAAGGGAGAAGCCTTATCATAAGTCATACTCTTTTGGTGATATCATATGTCCAAAGATTACTGTGTTTTGGTGCATGAGGCCTCAGGACCCTTTGGAGATAGGTCATACATATCTCCAAAGATAGGTCTAACAGTCCTACATATCTGGCTCCCTGGCAGTTGTTGATTGCAAAGACACTCCCTCCAAAATATCCTAAATGCAAATCTCCCAATCTATGTTTACTTCCTGGAAAACATAATGTAGAAAAACCTTCAAAGAGAGGTCTTTTCAGATCTTCTTTTCCTATTCTTAAGATTCAGTTGACTTGATTCATTGGCTAAAATTTGCAATACAATATTGAAAAGTAATGGCAAGAGTGGAAATCTTTCCCTTTTCTTGATTTTTGTGGCCATGTCACTAAAATTCCTTATAAGTGAGATGATAGCTTTATGGCTATTATATATATTTATATATATATATATTTATATATATATATATACACACACACATACACAGAGAGAGAGAGGGATGAATAAGAATAGAATATCATTAATTCTTACTTTATTGAGCATATTAAA
>NW_011494770.1:656100-678819 GCF_000754665.1 Bison bison bison
AAAAAGTTTTAAATGAATGTTGAATTTTGCTAAGCATTTTTGAGTATCTATGGATATTTATTTTCTGCCCTTAGGTCTATGAAAGCAGTGTATGATATTACTAGATACCCTAACATTCAATCAGCTTGGATTATAGGAATAAATCAACTTGGATGGCACATCTGTTTAAAATGTGTGTTGAATTATTTTACTTATATTTTACAGTATAATTTGTGTATCAGTTCAGTTCAGTTTAGTCCCTCAGTCATATTTGACTCTTTGCAACCTCATGAATTGCAGCACGCTAGGCCTCCCTGTCCATCACCAACTCCTGGAGTTCACTCAGACTCACGTCCATCGAGTTGGTGATGCCATCCAGCCATGTCATCCTCTGGTGTCCCCTTCTCCTCCTGCCCACAATCCCTCCCAGCATCAGAGTCTTTTCCAATGAGTCAACTCTCCACATGAGGTGGCCAAAGTACTGGAGTTTCAGCTTTACCATCATTCCTTCCAAAGAACACCCAGGACTGATCTCCTTTAGAATGGACTGGTTGGATCTCCTTGCAGTCCAAGGGACTCTCAAGAGTCTTCTCCAATCCACAGTTCAAAAGCATCAATTCTTTGACACTCAGCTTTCTTCACAGTCCAACTCTCGCATGCATACATGACCACTTGAGAAACCATAGCCTTGACTAGATGGACCTTTGTTGACAAAGTAATGTCTCTGCTTTTGAATATGCTATCTAAGTTGGTCATAACTTTCCTTCCAAGAAGTAAGCGTCTTTTAATTTCATGGCTGCACTCACCATCTGCCATGATTTTGGAGCCCCCCAAAATAAAGTCTGACACTGTTTCCAGTATTTCCCCATCTATTTCCCATGAAGTGGTGGGACCAGATGCCATGATCTTAGTTTTCTGAATGTTGAGCTTTAAGCCAGCTTTTTCACTCTCCTCTTTCACTTTCATCAAGAGGCTTTTCGTTCCTCTTCACTTTCTGCCATAAGGGTGGTATCATCTGCATATCTGAGGTTATTGATATTTCTCCCGGCAATCTTGATTCCAGCTTGTGCTTCTTCCAGCTACATTTTCATAAATGATACTGATGTCTGATTTTGTTTTTGTGCTATCTTTATCTGGTTTCAGTGTCACTTTTTAGTGAAATTAATTTAAAATTTTTAGTGTCTTCTGTTTTAGCAATGCTGAAGGAGTGGAATGTGTGTTGTTTCTTTTGCTCTTTCAGTTGATCTGATTCAGTTTTCAGTATAGTTTGTGGATACTGTGTGAAAAGATTTGTTTTAGGCCAATAGCTCAACTATGAAAGACAAAATGTTTTACTTCATGATCTATGATGAAAATATGAAGAATTTATTTGGCTAAAATTCACAGACTTACAATATTTGCATTTTATTTGCAATATGTGTATTATATTATAGATAAATTTTAATAGTCTACCATGTAAGGAAAGTAAAAATTAATGGGGTGTATTGAGGGAGTTAGGTCAAGAGTCTAATCAGAGAGATGAATGAAGTGACTATTGTAACAATAAAGTGAATTGATCACCCTGAATGCTATGATGTTGTAACTAGTGTTACAGAGTTGTAGATGGGTTAATGTTTACTTGGCCTATACAATATATAGAATTGTGTAATAGATTGGATCACAGCCTTGTCGTGGTGAAGGAGCTCGCATAACTTAATGAAGCTATAAGCCATGCTGTGCAGGGCCACTTAAGACTAAGGAGTTATGGTGAAGAGTTCTGACAAAATGTGGTCCACTGGATAAATGAGTAGAAAACTACTCCTGCATTGTTGCTGTGAGAACCCCATGAGCAGTATGAAAAGGCAAAAAGACAACACTGGAAGATGAGTCCCCTAGATCAGAATGTGTCCAATATGCTACTGGGGAAAAGTGGAGGGCAATTACAAATAGCTTCAGAAAGACTGAAGTGGCTGAGTCTAAGCAGAAACGATGCTCAGATGTGGATGTGTGGTGGTGAAGGTAAAGTGCAATGCTATAAAGAACAGTATTGGACAGGAACCCGGAACGTTAAGTTCAGGGATCAATGTAAGTTGGATGTGGTCAAGCAGGAGATGGCAAGAGTGAACATCGACATCTTCGAAATTAGTGAACTATGATGGACAGGAATGGGCAAATTTAATTCAGAGGCCTATTATATCTACTACTGTGGGTAAAAATCCCTTAGAAGAACTGGAGTAGCCCTCACAGTCAACAAAAGGTTCCAAAATGCAGTACTTGGGTACAATCTCAAAAACAAGAAAATGAGATCAGTTCATTTTCAAGGCAAATCATTCAACATCACATAGTAATCCAAGTCTCCACCAACCATTGATGCTGAAGAGGCTTAAGTTGAATTGTTTAAACCTACAAGACCTTCTAGAACTAACACCGGGATAAGATGTCTTTTTTATCATAGGGGCTGGATTGCAAAAGTAGGAGATCAAGAGATATTTGGAGTAATGGGTAAGTTTGGCTGTGGAATACACAATGAATTAGGGGGAAAGCGAACATAGTTTTCTCAAGAGAACACACTGGTCATGAAAAAACACTCTTTCCAACAACACAAAAGATGTCTTTACACATGGATGTTACCAGATGGTCAATACCAAAATCAGATTGATTATTCCTTTGCAGCCAAAGATTGAAAATCTCTATACAGTCTGCAAAAATAAATAGAGCTTACTGTGGCTCAGATCATGAACTTCTTATTGCAAAATTCAGACTTAAATTGAAGAAAGTAGGGAAAACCATTAGGCCATTCAGACATGACCTAAATCAAATCCCTTATAGTTATACAATGGAAGTGACAAATAGATTCAAGGGATTAGATGTGGTAGGTAGTGTGCCTGAAAAATTCTGAATAGAGGTTAGTAACATTGTACAGGAGGCAGTGACCAAAACCATCCCAAAGAAAAACAAATACAAGAACAAAAAGTGGTTGTCTGAGTAAGCTCTACAAATAGCTGAGTAAAGAAAAGAAACAAAAAGCAAAGGAGATAGGGAGAGATATACCCAGTTGAATGCGGAGTTCCAGACAATAGCAAGGAGAAATAAGAAAGCCTCCTTCAATGAACAATGTAAAGAAATAGAAGAAAACATTAGAATGAGAAAGAATAGTGATCTCCTCAAGAAAATTGAGATATCAAGGGAATATTTCATGAAAAGTTGGGCATGATAAAGTACAGAAATGACATGTACCTAATAAAAGCAGAAGATATTAAGAAGAGGTGGCAAAAATACACAGAAGAATTATACACAAGAAGTCTTAATGACCTGGCTAACCACAATGATGTGGTAACTTACTTAGAGCCAGACATCCTGGAATGTGAAGGCAAGTGGACCTTAAGAAACAGTACTAAAAACAAAGCTAGTGGAGTTGATGGAATTCCAGCTGAGCTATTTAAATCCTATAAGATGTTACTCTTAAAGTGCTGCACTCAATATGTCAGCAAATTTGGAAAACTCAACAGTGGCCGCAGAACTGATGAAGGTCAGTTTTCATTCCAATCCCAAAGAAGGGCAATGTCAAAGAATGTTCAAAGTACCATACAGCTGTGCTTATTTCAGAGGCTAAGAAGGTTATGCTCAAAATCCTTCAAGATAGGCTTCAGCACTGCATAAAGTGAGAACTTCCAGATGGTCAGGCGGGATTTAGAAAAGGCAGAACTAGAAATCAAATTGCCAACATTCGTTGGATCATAGAGAAAGAAAGGGAACTGCAGAAAAACATCTACTTCTGCTTCACTGATTATGTTTACGCCTTTGACTGTGTGGATCACAACAAACTGTAGAAAATTCTTAAAGAAATGGGAATACCAAACCACTTTACCTTCCTCCTGAGAAATCTGTATGCAGGTCAAGAGCAATAGTTAGAACCCGATATGGAACAACAGACTGCTTCAAAATTGGGAAAGGAGAACAACAAGGCTATATATTGTTACTCTGCTTATTTAACTTATCATTTAACATCAGTGAAATGCTGGGCTAGATGAAACACAAGCTGCAGTCAAGTGGCTCTCATTATCACTGCATTCTGGGGAAGTACACAGGGATCTAGCAGGTTTGGATATCAGACACTGTATGTATTCTGACCTTTTGGTTACTAGGCTTTTAGGCTGTGTGATTAAGGAGTATCCCTCCCTTGGCATCATGGATGCTATGATCTCAAAGCCATATAATATAGTAGAATTCCAGCCTGCAGCCTTATTCTTTCACTTCAGGGTACATGATTAAGGGATATCTGTATATTCCCTGGTATGATCGAGGTGTGATGTCCAAGACTCTTAACTGTAGCTTTCCAATGTTGTGTACCTTTTGTGTTAGATCCTGATCTCCCATTTCTTTAGCATTCCATGGGACTCTTCAAGAGGCCACATGTCTCGCTGGAAGGCTATTTTACAAGGAATCAATCTTGAGCAATTAACACATTTTTGAGTAGTGTGCAAAATGGTGGATCAGAAGGTATGATTTTGCAGTGAGATAATAATTTTATTTTTATCTCTAAAAAGATCTGGAGAAAATGGGTAAGGTAATAGGAACATGAGAAATGACATGGGATAGTCATTCACTGATAGTAAGCTCAGAAATTTAGGAGTAAACCTGAATCTGCAGGACAAAGAATGATTCTGCATAACACAGAGGCAGTAGAAATAAAGCAAGAGATGAAATTTTGACAAATGCATCAAGCTTTCACTATTTTCAAATTTAAAAATGTGTACATAAAAAAAAGTCAAAGACCACAGCTCCACATGTGGATGAAAGAAAATGATTTTAAAGTTCTTCTTGTTGCACACAATCTATTTTTCTACCCTAATTTGTATATTGTTGTTTCCACAACATTCATTTTTATACTGTTATCATTTTGTTGGTTTCCTAACTTAATATTACTAATGTCCCTTAACTCTTTTTGTTGTCTAGATATATGTTCTATTGCTTTGAATTCAAATGGACTCTTTTAATGTCTGTTTTTAATTTATATACTTTCTCTTGAGATAACATCAGGTGCACAGGCAAAGAGCCAGATGTGCAATTTCTGCAAAGCTCTGAAATCATATGAAAACAGGGGAGGGATAGATTTGTTGGACTTACTCTAAAATCATGAGAGGGCTAGGACCTTCTGCAGAGGAAATTCTGCAGAGGCATTGAAACACTGGTTTAAAAAGCAGTGTTCTCAGGAAATTTTATTTCAATACTAATTCAAGAAATTAAAAAATAAAACTTTACTGTTTGATATGAGAGATATTGTGGAAAAGAGAAATGATTGTCTTTTAAATTGACAATTGTAATGTAAATTTTGCGTTTTGACTAATGATATACTGTTGTTAATATTTATGGAGAAAGGAAACATTTTGAGACTAAATAAAACCTGTTTCTCATCATGTTACAACCCTTCTAATATATGTGCTCCTTTCATAGTCACGTATACTCTGATTTTCCTCTTCCCCTCGCATATGTCTTTTACTGTGTTAAGGGCCGCTCACCTCATGAACAGATACTCCATATCTAGACATACTCTATTTCTGCATGCGTGCATGTGTGCATGCTCAGTCGTGTCCAACTCTTTGCAAACCCGTGGACTGTAGCCCAACATGCTCCTTTCTCCATGGAATTTTCCAGATAAGAATACTGGAGTGGTTAGAGACTTTATTGCTTCAAAATAATCCCTCATCCATACTACTGATATGATGTGAAAGTCTCTCAGGCCCATCCAACTCTTTGCCACCCTATAAACTATACAGTCCACTGAATTCTCCAGGCCAGAATACTAGAGTGGGAAGCCTTTCCCTCCCCAGGGGATCTTCCCAACCAAGAGATGGAACCTAGGTCTCCCACATCTCAGGCGGATTCTTTACCAGCTCACCCACCAGGGAAGCCCAAGAATACTGGAGTGGGTAGCCTATCTCTTCTCCAGCATATCCTCCCGTCCCAGGAATCACACCGGGGTCTTCTGCATTGCAGGCAGATTCTTTAACAACTGAGCTATCAGGGAAGCCCATACTACTGATACCACTGTTAAAGGTCTCTTCCAGGAACTTCATGAGATGCAAATCTCCCTGAGAAGAAAACACGAAAAGTTTAAATGAGTCTTTCAGAATGTAGTACAAATTAAATTGTGTGGGTTTTTTTCCCCTAAGAGTAGAGGTTACTAGGTAAAGTGGGGAATAAAAAGGATATAAAATCACTAGGTAACCAAGGAAGAACATTGAAGAAGCCATGGGGCCAGGGGCATCAAGTACTAAATGTCTCTATTTTCAATTTTGGAAAAGGTTAAAGAGTCTGGAAGGACTCAATCATAATTTTCCTGGAAGCTGATAATTATTAGACACAATTTTTAGTAATGAGATCTGCTCAATTGAGAGCACAACACAATCATGTTTTAATGCCTTTGCCACAGGAATACTGCAAAATGAATACAAAGCAAGCAACCAGGGAAAAGTGGACCGTTTAAATAAAGCCAGACTTTATCATTCTGGAGAGATACAGATTTAAAGGAATTTTAATTGGGGACTGATTTTATCACCCCACTATTATATTGCATGCATATCAAAGTCCAGAAAGCTCATTCCTTTTACTAGGGGAGCACCAGATCACCTTGATTTTCATATCTGAAATGATGGATTTACATGAGATATATGAAATAGTGAAACTATGGAAGCAGATAATCCCAGTTTAAGAGTTACTGCCTCAAACTGCTGTAATATCCCTTTCATCATGAATTAGGTATATATGCTTTAAGTATTGCTTTAAAAAAAGTGAATGAGGGGATTATTTTCTTGAAGTTGAAGGTATTTGAACAAGACTTCGCAAAGCATTTTAAACCTTTTTGGAAATGTATAGACTTCTTAAACGTGCAGAGATCTGGGGCTATGAGTGGGAGCCACCAAACTCAGCTCGCCAATCAGAGGGTAGTTAAGGGGAAACAAGACAGTCTGGGCTTTGTGATTGCATGAGTCGTGTCCAGACCCTTTGCAATGCTATGGACTATAGCCTGCCAGGCTCCTCTGTCCATGGGATTCTCCAGGCAAGAATCCTGGAGTGGGTTGCCAGTTCCTTCTCCAAGGGATCTTCCCCATCCAGGGCTTAAACCTGCCTCTCTTATGCCTCTTGCATTGACAGGTGGGTTCTTTACCACTAGTGCCACCAAGGAAATCCCAGGCTTGGTGATTAGAGACAACCAACTCCTTGCCAATGTTGCTGATGATTTTGCATTATTCTTGGGTTTTCTCTTCACATCACAGTTCTCTTAGGTACCTCCAGTTCATCTTAGTTCCCAGCTGTTATCCTTCATTTTAATCTTTTCCCTGTGAAGCATTCCCTTTATCTCACAACTCTTCATATGCATGGCAGCTTTTTTATCATCAAATTTTTACTTAAGGACCTACATCATGGATTCTAACTAGGCTGATTATGTGCATTCTAAGTCCTACTTGATGAACAAGAGATGACATTTAACAGTAAGGATGGTTTATGGCAAAGAAAGCCAAATACCACATATTAAAAATCTTTAGTTATTTTAGAGGTATCCTCACCTTTCTAAAACTGCTGTAATATAATTTACTTACTTGACTTTCCTAGGATTTTTGCTTTGGGACCAAACATCATAAATCACAAAAGTTTGATGATTTTTCTAAGCCAATTATAATCTTATTTTTGTTTCAATGCTTATAAATAAATATGAAATGGTTAAGTAGATGAAAGTAACATAACTTACAAGTTGTAAATAGTTGCTGTTTTATTATTTATACACCACTCAAATTGAGTGTGATTTTCAATATTTAATGTAGAATTATATCATGCAGTTGTCAAGTAACTCTAATCATTTCAGGACTTAACAGATAAAACATTAATAGAGTAAATACTAAAAAAGATATTTTTGTAAAATGTATGCATACTTTAGTTAATGAATTGCTATTAAAGAAAAAAGTTACTTAAAATAGTACTGTGAATATAAATTAAAAATGATAGAGCCTAGAGTAACGTACCAATAGGCTTTAGTGAATATATCCATTGTGGTCAAAATCAGCAGTCTAGTAACAGAGATCCCACACTCCTATGTACTTGAATATTGAGAGAAAATTATAATTGAATATGAGGAGGCTAAAAAGGTATAACCTACATATCAACACAATTTTCAATCAAAATCTAAAGAATGAAAAATATCTAGACTATATATTGCTTATTATTTTTAAATACAAAAGATACATGTGATAGTTGTATTTCTTAACATTATGATGGATTACCTCACATATTTCTGAATAAATTCAAATTTGGTAATTGTTTTCTTTAATAATTTTTGTTTCATGCTGTATAGCTACATTTTCTTCCGTATCTACCTATTTCAGTAATTTGTTGAAATGAAAACTATTTGAAATAGGTATTTATAAGATAGCATAAAAATGTACCCATCTCACCACTGAGATATATGAAATATAAACATTTTGCCACTTTTACCTTTAACTTTGTTTTGAGAAGTTTTTCTTCAAGTCCACTTTGTACCCTTTCTAGATTTCGTTCACTGTCACACCTCACTATTTAAGATTTAGTATGCTTTCTCCCCATTCCTGCTTTTGTTTACCAGCTGGCAAGAGCTTCAGGAGCAGAGGCAGCTTGTCCTCAGTCTCTGAAATGCAATCATGCCTGGTGCCCTAAGATAACCTTCAGAATACAATGAACTCTGCTTCAGTTTCATCTTCCAGATATAGTGCAATCTCTCTTTTTCTTAACTATAAACTAGAACTACATTAAGAGATTCTAGGAATTGTAGTCCTAACTATAAACTAGAACTATATTAGAAGATTCTAGGAATTGTAGTTCTAACCTGACTCTTCAATACCACCTGAGTAGAACAAGTCATCCTCTTTTATTCTCTTCCTGCTTCCCTTTTTTCACTTTATTTGTCCCTGGGAATTTTGTTGAAAAAAAAAATGTGTTTCTAAGAGAGTCTTAATCCATATTGCATTAGAAACAGCCTCCCAGTTTTAAATACATCTCGGTTTATTTGTGCCCTTCATTAAAATGTTAACAGGTTTTTTTCTTGACTCTTGGTTGCATTAATAAAAAACATTTTATTACTATGTATTGTGCTAGTTGGAGAAGGAAATGACAACCTACTCCAGTATTCCTGCCTGGGAAATCTCATGGACGGCGGAGCCTGGCTGGCTGCAGTCCACGGAGGTCGCAAAAGAGTTGAACATGACTTAGCGACTAAACAAAAACAACAACAAAATTAAAAGCACTGGGCAGACAACTCAGTTACTGCTCTGAAAGCATTATAGATAATACTTAATGCATGAAAGGTCCATGATTCTCCACTATGTTCCACTTTTTCATCTTGTTTTCAGAAAGGTTAATTTCAGCATGTTAATTATAATGATGGCATTATATCATTTCAGATTAAAAAGTTTCTTATACCAATAAGCTTAAATTCAATGTTATCATCTCTAAATAATCTATCTCTGAATGTATATCGCAGGCAGATGAGGATTTAAACTACTCTGTCTCATTTGGGGGGGAGTTGATACCTGTATTTGTATGGCTGAATTCCTTCACTATTCACCTGGAAGTATCACAGTATTGTTAATCAGCTATTTGCAGGTCAAGAAGCAACAGTTAGAACTGGATATGGAACAGCAGACTGGTTGCAGATTGGGAAAGGAGTACCTCAAAGTTGTATATTATCATATTGCTTATTTAACTTGCATGCAGAGTACATCATGTGAAATGCCAGACTGGATGAAGCACAAGCTGGAATCAAGATTGTTGGGAGAAATATCAATAACCTCAGATATGCAGATAATACCACCCTTATGGCAGATAGCAAAGAAGCAAAAAGCCTCTGGATGAAGGTGAAAGATGAGAGTGAAAAAATGGCTTAAAACTCAACATTCAAGAAACTAAGATCATGGCATCCAATCTCATCACTTCATGGAAATAAATGGGAGACAATGGAAACAGTGACCGACTTTATTTTCTTGGCCTCCAAAGTCAACCCAGATGGTGACTGTAGCCATGAAATCAAGACACTTGCTCTTTGGAAGACAGGCTATGAAAAACCTAGGCAGCATATTAAAAAGCAGAGATATTACTTCACTGACAAAAGTCTGTAGAGTCAGTGCTATGTGAGAGTTGGCCCATAAAGCTGAGCACCAATGAATTGATGACCAATCAATCCTAATGGAAATCAGTCCTGAATATTCATTGGAAGGACTGATGCCTAAGGATAAAACTCTAATACTTTGGCCACCTGATGTGAAGAACTGACTCTTTTAGAAAAAAAACTCTGATGCTGGGAAAGATTGAAGGCTGGAGGAGAAGGGGACAACAGAGGATGAGATGGTTGGATGGCATCACTGACTCCAGGGTCATGAGTTTGAGCAAGCTCTGGCAGTTGATGATGGACAAGGAAGCTTGGGGTGCTGCAGTATTATGGGGTCACAAAGAATCAGACACCCCTGGGCGATTGAACTGGACTGAACTGATAGCCCAATACAAAATAAAAAGTCCAAAAATAAAACAAAAAAAGGCAAAAAACAGATGTGAAATATCTGAATTCCACATGAAATTTTCAGTAATTTAGTTGATGGCACAGTGGTTAAGAATCTGCCTGTAATGCAGAAGATGTGGGTTCAATTCCTGGGTTGGGGAGATCACTTGAAGAAGGAAATGACAACCCATTGTAGTATTCTTGCCTGGAGAATCCCATGGACAGAGGAGCCTGGCAGGCTACAGTCCATTGGGCCACACAGAGTCAAACACAACTGAAGCGACTGATCACTTAGCATTGTGCTAATATTGTAAATAAGGCCTTTATTAGAAAAGGGTATCTTAGAAATAGTCTAAGCTTGTGTACAACATTCCTAATTTTCTTCTCATTTGTTTTATCCAATCGGATTTTCTAAGACTTTTAGAGCCGTAGATACATTGGATTTTCTGTTTAGATGGTTACATTACTTAATGAGAAACAATATTTCGTTTCTTAGTTTTCCACAACTATCTTCCTTTATTTAGTACAATCTTTATTAGTGTCTGTAGTAGCAGTGTGTTTGTATTACTTCTGAATATAAAACCATGATCTTTATATCCTACTCTTAAGAAGTGTATCTCTTTGATATAGTTTTGATTAGAGCCCATTACTAGAAAGTGGTCCCTTTCTGTTTTTAGTTCCATAAGAGATTTCTGCTGCCTAAATTTCAGTGTTGGTAAATGTTATGAGTAGGTAAATGTAATAGCAAGTGAGTGTTGAAATTAAATATTTTCCTTATATATTGATATATTTTAAATGTTTTGTATTTTAAGAGGTTAATGTGGCAAATATCATAACATATTTCAAGTATTTTAAAATTCAATATTTTTTAAAGTATTCTTGCATTCTTAAGATGCACTATACCTATTCATCATTTGGTTGTTTCATGTCAGTGGCTAGTTTTGATTGCTGGTATTTTATTTTGGATACTTGTATCTGTGTTGATAGTTTTCCTTTCTAATGATATCTTTATTTTTTCTTATAATAAGAAAAATTATTGTTTTTGTAATAAGAGTTTATGAAGATCATTAAGGGTTGGGGAAATGTTCTAACTTCTAAATCTCTTAAACATTGTATATGAGGGAACAGCTTTTTGATTCTTGATGGTTTAGTAAAATGAATTATAAAGCCATGTGTATTTGGTATTGTTGAGATTTTAGATGCATTTATTTGTTCTGTGGCTAATTTTTTGTTTTTTGGAATTAAAAAAATATTTTAATTGTTTTAATTATAGGTTTTGTTGGGTGTTCTCTTGAAGCAGAGTATTAAGTAGTTTTTCCAATGTAGTGATTGAATTAAATTCTCTTTCATGTATAGACAGAAGGCTACTTATCTTGTCCTTAATATAATGTTTAAATATGTTTTCATATCCATATTCCACTTTATTTTCTTAAAATCATGTGTGTATATATATATATATATATATATATGCCTTCTCTTTTTCTTTCGTGATCACTATACCATCTTTGACTAACTCTTAGTATTCTTGGAGTATACTTTTGGTTTTGTTATTCCATTCTGCTTTTGCTTTGCTTTCTGTTTCATTTGTAAAAATTATTGATATTTCTTTATTTTACTCGCTTTGGTTCTGTTCTGTGTTTTTTGTTAATTTACCAATTTGAGTGATCTTCCACCATGGTTATGTTCAAGAATGAATTGACTATTTTTAATGATATTTTCTTAATCATTTTAAGACCTTCAAAAAGGAATGAAAAACCTTGAATTTTTTAGTATTATGTTTAATTCACACTTAATTCCTGGGACATTTGACATCTGACAGTTTTAAATTTTCCAATTCATGGACATTTAGCTCATATTCTATTTTTACAATATTGAAAATCTGCAAGAACTATAGTAAATAACTTTTTTTTTTAATTCCTGATATTGAGTTTTTTGTGTTTTCTCTCATTTCTTGATTGTTGTTGGATCTGACTCTTTGAGACCCCACAGACTACAGCACATCAGGCTTCCCTGTCCTCCACCATCTCCAGGAGTTTGCTCAAACTCATGCCCATTGAGTCAGTGATGGCGTCCAACCATCTCATCCTCTGTTTTCCCATTCTCTTCCTGCCTTCAATCTTTCACAGCATCAGGGTCTTTTCCGGTGAGTTGGCTTTTCATGTCAGGTAGCCAAAGTAGTGGAACTTCAGCTTCTTGATAGCTGTCTTCAGATCAAATTTCAAAGAACTATAATTTAACATTTTGGTTCTATTGTACTCTTGTTTCTATTTGATTTGTGGCTCAACTGGTAAAGAATCCGCCTGCAATGTGGGAGACCTGGGCTGATCCCTGGGTTGGGAAGATCCCCCGGAGAAGGGAAAGGCTACCCACTCCAGTATTCTGGCTTAGAGAATTCCATGGACTGTGTAGTCCATAGGGTCGCAAAGAGTCAGACACGACTGAGTGACTTTCACTTTAACTCTTTTTTTCCCTTCTTATATTTTTGCAGGTTTAATTTTCCACATTTTTCTAGCTTCTTGAGATGCACAGTTAACTCAATGAGTTTCAACTTTTCTTCTTTTCTAAAATGTGAATTAAAGCCATAAATTTTGTTTTAAATACAGCTTGTTTCTCATAATTCTAATGTATATAATTCATTATGATTAATCAGCATTATTATTCCAATTTTGATTTTAATTTGATCTATGTCTTATTTAGTAGTAAATTTCTTAATTTCCAAATTACAATTTTGTTAGTAATCTTTTTGTTTTTGATTTATAGCTTAATTTTATTGTAGCCATAAAACATACTCCATAATTTTACTTTGTCATAATTAATTGAAATCTGCTTTGTGGTGAAGCATGCACTCAGAGTTTTTTTAAGGTGTTAAGTACAATTTAACTATTGAGTAGTTTGCTTTTAAATGTGTTCAGTGTTTCATATATATCAAATAATTCAAATTTGCTAGTTTTATATTGAAATTTTCTATGTTCTTGAATTTTTTATCTTACTCTGTCACTGAAGGAAATATATTAAGATCTCTTACTATAACTGTAGATTTGCCTTTCAATTTTATAAGTATTTGTTTTATAGCTATTTCAGGATATATTAGTTGGTTTTTAAAATATATAATTTTTATGATCTTGCTAGAATTAGCATTTTATCATTATAATGTTTTTCTTTATATCACTTATGTCTGTGTAGCTGTATTTATGTGTGCACTTTGTCTATTTACTCTAAGAGCTGTTGTCTTTTCATCTGAACCTTAGCTGAGTTAAAATTAATGCAATCATTCATGTGTTTGAGTTTAAAGCTACCATCTACTTTTTGCTTTTCATATGTCTTTTATTTCCTTTTTTTTCCTTCCCTTTTTAAGATATGTCTGTGTGTGTGTTTAATTATGTTTCCTCCTTTATTTGTTCAGAAATATTTACTCTTTCATTATTGTTTAAGGATTAGCCAAGAGATTACAACATACATCCTTCATAATTTATGTCTAATATTCATGTTTACTCTGGTCCTTGCCTGGGCAATATAAGCACCTTAGGAAAATTGAAATCAGGTCATTTTCTCCACAAATATCATTGCAGTCATATTTAAGTTACTCATATTCAATTTTAAATGAAACAAGACATTATTATTGTTTATGTAGTCAATATTGGGAATTCCCTGGCAGTCCAGTGATTAAGATTTCACCTTCCAATGCAATCGTGTGAGCTAGATCCCTGGTTGGGGAGCTAAGATCCTACATGCTGCTGCTGCTGCTGCTAGGTCACTTCAGTTGTGTCCGACTCTGTGTGACCCCATAGATGGCAGCCCACCAGGCTCCCCCCTCCCTGGGATTCTCCAGGCAAGAACACTGGAGTGGGTTGCCATTTCCTTCTCCAGTGCATGAAAGTGAAAAGTGAAAGTGAAGTCACTCAGTCATGTCCGACTCTTAGCAACCTCATGGACTGCAGCCTACCAGGCTCCTCCGTCCATGGGATTTTCCAGGCAAGAGTACTGGAGTGGGTTGCCATTGCTTTCTCTGGATCCTACATGCCTCATGGCTACAAAAACAAAACATAAAAGAGAGGTAATATTGTAGCAAATTCAAAAAAGACTTTAAGAAAAAGGTGCACATCAAAAAAAATCTTTTAAAAAGTAATTATTTAGATTTACTCTCTTCTCTATGTTTCCAATGGAGATTTTATTTTAATGCTTGACTAGTAATTTTTAGTATGTCTTTTAGTAGAGATCTGTTTGAGCTGTGTTCTTATAACTCTTATTTATCTAAAATATCTTTACTGACTTTGGTTTTTCTCATCAATCTGCTGAGGAATAATTTATGTACAATGAATTATATGCATTTAAAGTACATGCCTTTTTGAATTTTGACATGTGTAGAAACCCATGACAATACCACCAAAATCAAGGCACAAAACTATTCTATCACCTGCAAAAGACTCAACGTGCATCTCTGTCCCTCTCTGTGCCCCTGTTGTTTTTCAATTGTTAAGTCGTGTCCAATTCTGTGACCATCTCATCCTGTCATCCTCCTCTCCACCTCTGCCTCTGGGCCTAACCAAATTACTAAGCTTTCCATCAGTTTGGGTTATTTTGCATATTACATAAATTATAACTTGTGCTTTGTATTGTCTGTCTCTCGGTCCTTTTTCTGCCTCTTATATAGTGGATGCAGTAAGTACATTTTGTTGTTGCTGTTCAGTCACTCAGTCATGGCTGACTCTCTGTGACCTCATGGACCTGAAGTACACCAAGCTCCTCTGTCCTCTACCTTCTCTGCTGCTGCTGCTGCTGCTGCTGCTAAGTCTCTTCAGTCGTGTCCAACTCCGTGCGACCCCATAGACGGCAGCCCATCAGGCTCCCCCATCCCTGGGATTCTCCAGGCAAGAACACTGGAGTGGGTTGCCATTTCCTTCTCCAATGCATGAAAGTGACAAGTGAAAGTGAAGCCGCTCAGTCGTGTCCCACTCTTAGCGACCCCATCTCTAAGCTTGCTCAAATTCATGTCCACTGAGTCAATGATGCTATCTAACCATCTCATCTCCTGCCATCCCCTTCTTTTACCTTCAGTCTTTCCCAGCATCAGGGTCTTTTCCAGTGAGTCAGTTCTTCACATTATTAGGTGGCCAAAGAATTGGGGCTTCAGTTTCAGTCAAACCAGTCAATCCTAAGGAAATAAACCCTTAATATTCATTGGAAGGACCACTGCTGAAGATAAAGCTCCAATAAGCAAATGACTTATTTTTAACTTTATATTTATTTATCCTTTAAAAGTTTAGACTTTATACCCATCCATTATATTATCCTTAAACACTTCTCCATAGTTTCAACTTTTTTTATCTTATTTAGTATTATCTACTCTGATGTTCTACAATTTATCTCACAATTATTTACACACATTCAGAGTACAACAAATTTGATGTGAGATCTATTAATTATTTAAGGACATAGAAAGATCTAAAAGGAAATCTGTATTTTAAAAACAGAACAAATTTATATTTTGCTCATTTTAAGATCTGTGTGCGTAGAAGCTCAGTAGCTCAGTCATGTCCTGCTCTTTGTGATCCCATTGGCTATAGCTTTCCAGGTTCCTCTGTCCACGGAATTTCCCAGGCAAGATACTGAAGTGGGTTGCCACTTCCTCTTCCAAAGGATCTTCCCGACCCAGGGATCTAATCTACATCTCCTCTGTCTCATGCATTGGCAGGCAGTTTCTTTACCACAGGGTCACCTGGGAAGCCCAAAGACAGATAGCATAAGAATTTATATACAAACATTTATATAAAAATTTTAATCTCAGAATCTCAGTAAGTATTCTTGTATTCATTCAACAAATATTTTCAAACATCTTCTTTGTCCTAGGTGTTATATATAGTTTAATGAACAAAGCAGGTGAAAGTTCTTGCCTCTGTGAAGCTTACATTCTCATGAGGGGAAATAGATCACACACAAAATGATAAAAATTTTTATAATATTTATGATTTATGGAGGAATAAGTGCTGGGCAAAAAGGATAAGTGAGGAAAATAGGAGAACTGACAGGAGAATTGCAATTTAATTAGAATACTGTGTCATCATTGAAAAAGTAACATTTTTCAAGGAAAGGATTTATTTGCATTGTAAAGTTGTAATAGCCAAGAAATCAGACTAGAAGCACATCTGTTAGAGTCATTGCACTTGAATGGAAACTGGTTGTGTGGATGTTACAGCCATGGCTCAGACTCCTTTGAAGTTTTTCACATTAAGAAATAAGTACTTAATTAATAAAAGCAGCAAACAACACAATTTAAAATGTTTACAATCTGTTTTACTGTTTTCAAATAACCAATGATTTTACAAAAAAACAAATAAATACATAAAATGGAAAAAAAGTGAAACAAAAGAAAATGTCTTTGATTATGAATGAAACAGGCCACAAAAACAAATAACAAAACTGAATGCACTTAGACCTGAGTAAGACCACAACTGATCTTTCTACTTTAACATGCAGCTAATAAAATCCCTGATTTTGATCATAGGATGAGAGCAAAAAGTGGGAATGGTTTGATCATTATCTTGCCTTATGGTAACTTGACACTTTCTTGTCAGATTTTCTAACCATTTGTGGGAATTACATATATGACCACTGAATTAAAAAAAATATATATGTTGTTTGGCAAAATGTGAATAAGACAAACTTGTTTCTACATCATCATGCTAAAGACTAATATTTTATTTAAAACATTCTATGAATATTTAATTTTCAGCATTGTCATGTGTTCATTTCTTAAGTTTGAAGGTAAAATAATATATTTTCTTTTAAAGGAAAAGAGAATTACCCTCATTTTACCTTATTGCAGACTCTGAACCATTTTGTGGCAAGCTCCTGCATATATAACCACTTTAGCTGACACCTTTTCCATAAGAAATATTCATTGTTATGTTCAAATACCATATATCAAGTGAACATGTAAGTGTCCTCATTATTCATAAATCAGACAGCACCCCAAGTGTACCCAGCATTAAATTGCTTTTGAACCATCTATAATCTCTAGAAATGTCTCCTTCCAAAATACATTTTGCAGAGCAACTCAATTTGAATTCTGAATTTACTGTAGCAACACACAAAAGTCTAAAGATAGGTTTGAAGGTCATTTTGACATTGCTCCTTTTAGTAAAACTTTGCTCTATTTGTGGAACAAAACCCAGGAATGTTCTGCATGTCACAGCATAAGATTATAAGATGCTTGAATGGTCCTTTTCTGAATAATAATGTAGTAAACTCACTCTTTTGTTAAAAATAGATGTTTGTTCTTTCTAAAACAGAAACAACACACAGCTTTGAAGGAGACAAGCAGAAAGCCATGAAATGAGTCATCAGCTGTGTTTGGTTACAGTGGGTTTATCTGTAACTGTGTGTGAAAAACCACTCGCTAGAAGTCAGCAGAAGTGCAGCCAATTGCTGAGAGCTAATCATGCTGGGTTATTCTTGGAGGAGGCTGGTGTTTGTAGGGAGCACTGACAGTTACCAATTATTGCCTCCACTTGGCAAAATGAATGGGTCTGAACAGTTATCTTGAAGGTGTTCTCAGCAAGAACTATATTTAAACTGCTGACACCAGTAATTGTGTCTCTCTCACCCAATCCTGAGTTTGATCTTAACTATTTTACGGTAGGCAGTCAAACGTGCTTACCTTGGGCTTTCATTGCCCACAGAGTAGGTCTGATAAACAGCTTGCACTGAAGTGCATGTTTTACAATGATCTCTTATCTAATTTCTGGTGAGTATCATAGAAATGAAAGGAATATTTTTACTATGGTTGCTACTGAAATACTCTGGTATAAATTTTTATCATCAAATCATTTCTAATCCTCATAAAAAAGCACCCGAGAGCATAATAATATCTATATGTAGTTTTAAACTGATAATTTATATCTGTTGAGATGCTATAATAAACTTGCCTTGGGAAACATAGTCAATGAAAGGGATGTATTTATTTCTGTTGGTTACCTTGAAGGTATGCAACCTAAAAGGAAGCATCATTGGTGTCTTTGTCATTATAGGAAAAAAACCTCTCCTTTCTTGTTTGAGTTTGTTATAGTGATGATCGTTATCAACGATATGTCAAAAGAGCTTATTACTTTTTGTTGAAACTTTCTATTTTCAGTAGTCCCAAGATACAGGTAAAATTTAAATAAAAAAATAAGTTATATGCACAATATGACTGCAAAAGAGACATTCTTTGTTTAAAATGCAGTAGGAAGATAAAGGACTTCCCTGGTAGCTCAAATGATAAAGAATCTGCCCGCAATGCAGAAGACCTGGGTTTGATCCCTAGGTTTGGAAGATCCCCTGGAGCAGGGCATAGCAAACCACTTCAGTATTATTGCCTAGAGAATCCCCATGAATAGAGGAGCCTGGTGGGCTACAGTCCATGGGGTTGCAAAGAATAGGACATGACTGAGCTGACCAAGCACAGCACAGGAAGATATAATGAATCAGGACACAAAGTCACAGAAGTGAAGAGCAACCACCCTCATTCTCACCTGAAGGAAAAGCAGATCGAGGCCCATCTACAAGTCAGGGGTGCTAGCCCATCTTCATCCACGCTTTGCCTCTGTTATCAGTGAGATCATCTGTCATTTTCTTCATTTTTTCTTCCTTCTTAATGGCTATTTTAAATGTGCTATATTTTGCAATGACTCTCAAAGTCTCAAGGATCATTTCATAGGAGAAAATCCACAAGTATGGGTAGTTGTTTGAGGAAAAGCACTTTTGTTTTCTGTTCATTTTGTTTTTAGCTGGCAAAGGAAGGTAAATTTAGGAAAATGAAGAACTATAAAGAGGAAGTTTAAAAACAATAATTTCCATTCCCCTTGCTTGGAATATTTTAAGTACACAAACAAGTAAATAATCACACTCTGATTCCATTAATTATCTTAAATGATGCTCAGCTAAAAGAACAATACTGACTAGTTTAACATTATTTGGTTGGATATCTCATTCTTCTTCAATTCTTTTTGTCTATGGTTTCATTATTAACTAAGTAGAAGTGAAAATTACATTAACTTGTTTACTGTTTTGATTTTGGCATTGATTTAGGAATAAATTAGTTTTGTACCTTAAAATAACACCATTGAAAATGAATGCATCAGACTATTGCTTCCATGAAGATGTTCCCAGGGATTGTCTTTATCCACTGTTAAGATAACACAAGATATGTTCCTCTTGGGTTCTTTAAATAGGACCTATTTTAAAGCAACTCTTAATTCTCGGCTAAGATAGTGTGACATTACAAATCTTGCTAATGCTTCTTTCACCAGATTGCATCTCCCTTCCCTCATATAGTTAATTAATGACTATATTTATAAGAATCTCTGAAAACAATAAGAATTTTGGTTTATTTAGGGTGAATTTACACAATCAAATGTTGTTTATTTTGAACAGAAACAAGAATATGATCTGATTAATACAGAAAGTGATGTATAAATTTCCAAGCAGCCGAATCTCAAGTCAACTTAGCCACTCAATCATTTGAGGAAGCAGAATTTTGCCTAAGTGTGAGTCATATGCTTTCTTCTTTCTCAGTATTAGCATTCAGTTGAGCAATCTTTCCCCAGATGTATTCTATGACCAACTCTCCTTTGACCAAGGAGTCGGAGGAGAAATTATTTTACATTTCTGAAAATACTACCCATCTGCAACAGCATCTGCAGTTCATCTCTCATTCATTTCTGCTAGGAATGTAAAATGGTAAAGACCCTCTAGAAAACAGTTTGGCAGCTTTGTAAATTATTAAACATACTATTAATCTAAAACCCAACAATCACACTCCTGAGTATCTATCATAGAAAAATAAATGGATATGAAAATCTTTTTATGATGTTCACAGTTGCTTTATCTGCAATATTGCAAACTGGAAATATCCTTCAATGGGTGGATGTGGATGGGCTAAAAAAGCCACAATACATCCACACAATGGAAAACTACTCAGCAATAAAAGGAACAAATTATTCACATAAGAAATAACTTAAATCAACTCAAGGGCATTGTGCTCAAGCCCATTTCAAAAAATTACATACTGTAATATGATTTCATTTCTATCACATTCTCAAAATGACAAAAGTGTAATGAAGAGAATAGATCAGATTGCCAAGGCTTCCCTGGCGACTCAGAGGGTAAAGCATCTGCCTGTAGTGCGGGAGACCTAGGTTTGATCCCTGGGTGGGGAAGATCCCCTGGAGAAGGAAATGGCAATCCACTCCAGTACTCTTGCCTGAAAAATTCCATGGATGGAGGAGCCTGGTAGGCTACAGTCCATGGAGTTGCAAAGAGTCAGACATGACCAAGCAACTTCACTGACTGGTTGGCTAGGATTAGGATAAGGCTGTGACTTGGTTTGTAAAAAGAAGTTTCTTTGTAGTGATTGGATAGTCTGTATCCTAATTGTAGTGGTGGTAATTGAGTCTATGCAGATAATAAAATTTCATATTACACAATCACAACATGCATGTACACATATTCTAGTGCAGATAACAACTGGTAGCAAGTCTGAAAAGATCCATAATTCACTTAATACTTTTGTACCAATGTCAATTTCCTGGTTTAAATGTATACTGTGATTAAAAAGTTGTCAGTGTGAAAAATTGAGTACCAGGTCTCAGGGGAGTCTCTGTGTACAATTATTGCCACTTTTTTTTGATTCTTAAATATTTTAAAAGTACACTATCTATTTAATCTACGTATAGCCACAATAAAGTGAAAGTTTGCAGTTGCCTACTAAGTCACAGGCATTATAAGTATTTTATATCTCGGAAAAAAGGTAAGTTTCCTTACAATTTATGATTGAAGAACCTAAAACTTACCAATTATATTTTCCCAAAGTCACACCTATAGATTGGGCCAACCGTCCAAGCCTCTTTTTTTTGTTTTTTTTTCCCTCACATTTTTTTCTGTTTTGGGCCTTTTCATTCTATTCTCTTATCTCTTTTTGTCACTAAATATTTGCATGATCCTTGAAACTTAGTTTCTCACTCCATACCTCCTCAATTTTTTTTTTTTAATGCTTTCTTTCTTTAATGCTTTGGGTTCTTAAGGAGAACCAAATATAACATGCTCTGAGTTTGTTCTCAAATTTGGGATGGGTTCAAGCACTCTTGGAGGTACTTTCGTGTAAGTTATTGCCCAAAAGATTTGTAAAATCAAGAATCAGTCTGAGTTCCAGAATTGTATCACCAAGCTAGATCTTAAATTGTGCCTTCGTCTCCAGAGAACAATTTAGGACACTCACTATGTAATCAGAGAGGTTTTCTAAAGCACATTGAATTTGAAAGGCATAATCTCATCCACATTTTCTATGTATAATTTTATAACTTTTAAGTAATTAGCCTCCAATTAAAATAAATAAGTTTAAATTTTAAAAAAAATGAAATTTCCCATTGCACAAAAGCCTTAAAAAGTATTCAGTTCTATTAATAATTCTGACAAAATTATTTTGAGAAAAATAGATATGAAGCAACCTAAGAGCTGTAAGCTTGGAAAATTGTCCTTTTTGAAATATTGATTGAATTTTCAAACCTTGAAGAGAGTTTTTAGAGTTTATATTTTACTCTAAAGGTGACTGCATATGGTTATTCTTATAATATATATTTGGTATGGATTTTAAAGGAAATTCAAATTTTGTGGAATTGAGAGCAAGTAAAAAAAATGTATTACAAACCCAGTGTTAGTTGTTCAGTCATGTCTGACTCTTTGCAACCCATGGACTGTAGCCCATCAAGCTCCTCTGTCCATGGAATTCTCCGGGCAAGAATACAAGAGTGGGTTGTCATTTCCTAATTCAGGGGATCTTCCCCAAGGGATTGAACCTGGGTCTTCTGCATTACAGACAGATTCTTTACCATTTGAACCACCAGGGAAGCCCATTACAAACAAACCCAGGAGAGTAGCATATTGGATAAGACAGCATTTTTAATCCAAGCTAATGCAGGTTCAGAGACTTATTCTGCCACTTGCTGGTGTTTTCTTTGACAAATCTTTGAAATGTCTTTTATTTTTTAATTATGTTAAGACCCTATTATACAGAGTGAAGTAAGCCAGAAGGAAAAACATAAATACAGTATACTAATGCATATATATGGAATTTAGAAAGATGGTAACAATAACCCGGTGTACGAGACAGCAAAAGAGACACTGATGTATAGAACAGTCTTATGGACTCTGTGGGAGAGGGAGAGGGTGGGAAGATTTGGGAGAATGGCAATGAAACATGTAAA
>NW_011494770.1:678919-690513 GCF_000754665.1 Bison bison bison
CATGACGCTGGATGCTTGGGGCTGGTGTACTGGGACGGCCCAGAGGGATGGTATGGGGAGGGAGGAGGGAGGAGGGTTCGGGATGGGGAACACATGTAAAAAAAAAAAAAAAAAAAAAAAAAAAAAAAAAAAAGACCCTAAAGTACTATAAGAATACATATTTTATAAGTATTGCATATAAATCAAATTGTGATAAATAAAATCATTATCAAAGAGAATTATCACAAATTGCTGAGAAAAATGATCATCCAAAAAAAAAAAAGCTATTGTTCAAAAGAGTTGATGAGTCATAGTCTTCTATATTAGAAATTCAAACAGAAGGCATTGAAAAACATTAACATATGTAAGATGAATGAAACAGATAAACTATTTTGTCCCATAAAGTTGGAGAATGTAAAAATTATAATACTGTGAAATATTTACTATATTTTGTACATTGTATTTAATCTAAATGCTAATGTTGAAAAGAAAAAATTGAATTATTTAAAAAATGTAATCTTTTAGAGGAATGTTTCTAAAAAGGTGTGGGAATCTTAAATGTGGAAATAGTCTTTGATCAAGTTTTGTATTTATCTTTCAATAGAATTGTTAAAAGGAAATATTATCATAAAAGTCAGCTAGGTTCAAGTTAAAAACAAACAAAAAATATAGGTGTATGAGATCAGAATCTACTAAACACAAGTTGGACTTAATGGTGCAACATTTTCTTAAAATGGAATTTAACTTTAAAAACAATTTCCTGATGAATGAAATGTTAGGCATGCTCACTATTTGATTTTTAATCAAGCCAAATTTTTGTCCAAACCTATTTTAATAAAGATTATTAAATGTTGTAATTAATCATCAATAGTTTTAATTAAACCTCTGTTGCTTTAGAGAAATGTTTGATTGGCAAACAGTATAATTCTCTTGCTTAAATTGCATCACCTGTGGGCTAATCTAACTTTTGTCTGTGATATTATATTTCCAGAGTTTGTCAGACATAGGTAGGTACTCTCAGAGCCTGGTTTGATTCCCCCATGCCAGAGAATTAATTAACAAAAGACAAGAGAGTAAAATAGTTTTAGCAAATTAAGAAAACAATATGTCTAAATTTAGCTTAAATGTAGAACATGAAATCCTTACATCATTTGATTGACAGAAAAGATGCAGAAACATTTAAAAGGAAAGATCACATTATGGATTACTAACCAAAAGTGATGTGGTAGAAAGTTAATATGATATAAAAAAGTATAATTATAAGGCTTTAGGTGAAGAAAGTAAACCAAATGGGTCATCAGAGAGTCTGTTCGCAATGAATTATAGAAGCTCTTCTTCCTCTAACTTTTTCCTTTCTTACTACTCTTCAATCAGTCATTTTTGCTGCATGTTTTGCGTTTCATCTTTCATCGCATCTTATTTTATTTGACAAAAGTAGTGATTTCTTTGATATCTGTTGCAAGATTTTTGGTTTAGATTACATACCCTATTTTTGGTATTGTCAAGGCAGTACAAGCACGCTTTGTTTCCTCTATATTGCTGAGAACTTGGATTTCACCATCCAAATGACCTAGTCTAGGCTCTCATTTTTGTATAACGCTAGCTCGTTACTGTGGACCGATACAAAAATACGTCTCAGACTTAGTTGCCTCATCTGCAAAAGGAAGACAATAATACTAACTAAATTAGTCTGCTAGGCAGACATTAAAAAAAGAAAATACCAGAGACTGGGTGATCTAAATAACAAGTTTATTTTTTCACAGTTCTGGAGACTGGGAAGCCAAGCTCAAGGTGCTGGATGATAGATGCCTTCTGACTGTGTCCTCAAGTAGGTTTTTCTTTGTGTGTGCACATTCTTGCTGTTTCTTCCTCTTATAGGAACGTCAATCTTATTGGATCAGGGCCTCATGCATATGACCCATGTAACCTTAATTACTTCCTGAAAAGCCCTGAAAGTATTAGTCACTCAGTTGTTTCTGACTCTTTGTGACCACATGGACTGCAGCCCATCAGGCTCCTCTGTCCATGGGATTCTCCAGGCAAGAATACTGGAGTGGGTTGCCATTTCCTTCTCCAGGGGATCTTCTTGACTCAGGGATCAAACCCAGGTCTCTTGTATTGCAGGCAGATTCTTTACCATCTGAGCTACCAGGGAAGAAAAGCCCTATTTGTAAATAAAGTCACACTGGGGGTAAGGGATGAAATATATAGATTTGGGGGGACACAATTCAGTCCTTAACACAAACCCTGAAAAAAATTAAATATATATTGTCAACCTTGAATGGTTTTTAAAATATATATTATCTTTTGCAATACACTTGATAATGTGTAAGTGATCAACAAAAGCAAGTAATTTATATTTTATTTTGGTTAATTAAGATATAATGATAAATAAGTTGTAGAATAGAAATATCAGCAAGTTTATTAGTTGGCTTCTCGTATATAAAAAAATAGTCCAAAACCTAGTGGTCTGAAACAACTATTTATTTAACACATGATTCTGTGGGTTGGCCTTTTGAGCTGGACTAAGTCATCTAGTTGGTTCATCAAATCTAACCAAGCCTAGTTGATTGCCAATAAATTTATTTTGAATTTTTAATGAATGGTGGGCTTTTTGAAGCTGGGCATTTATGATGGTTTTCTCTGAGATGAATGGGATGAGTGGGGTCCCTCTCCATCTGGTCTCCATTTAATATTTCAGCAGATAAGGCCAGGCTTGTCCACAAGGCTATCAAAGGGCTCCAAGGATAACAAGAAAGCAAGCTCCATTTGCAAGTGCTTATCAGTCTCCCCTTGTATCACACTTGCTAATATTCTATTGATTAATGTAAATATCATGAAAAACCCAGAATCAAGAAGTGGAGAAATGGATTCCATATCATGGGAAGATCTGAAAGGTCCTGATATAAATATGAGAAGACAGGAAGGGAAGACTTGATGTTAATAATCTATTACAAAGCCCTTGACCAATAATCAATGGTCTCTTTACTAATGCCTGTGATCACCAGTCAAGATACCTGATCAAACTGTGCCATAATAAGAATTTTTACATCAATGCCATTATTTTCTTCAGTTATTTGGAATTGAGAGAATGAGGTGCTGTTGCTTAGGAGTGTTTTCTGAAGGTTTTACAAGGAAAGACATTATTTCTCTTCCTAAACTTTGACCTCTTACTTCCCATTGCCAGGATAATAATAGGCACAGACAATAGATGGGACAATATAATAGCTTTGAAATCATCGATTGTAGTAGTGTTAAATCATTAAGAGCCTAACCCTAGGGAACCAACATCTATATACAAAGCTCTACTAATTTAAGGATAGTTTTTTCAGTCTTCTATTCGTGGCTGAAATCACATTTTTTCTTTTTGCTTCCTATTTCTTTCATAGTCAGTGTCACATGTTGCCTCAGAGGAGAGTCAGATTCTGGAATGAAAGAAAGAGTTACATCTTGACTTGTTAGTTTAAAAATATTTCCTGTGGTTAGCACTCAAAGGATATAGAAAAATGTGATGAGCCAAAGCAGATTCTATCTTCCCCTCGGATTAGAAATAGATCTCTAAGTTCTGAAAGTTTTCAGTAGATCTTCATTTGTACTTTGAATCTGAAAAGAGGACATTTATGTCAGGATGCCTTCATAGATTAAGTAACAGAGTCCCTCTATATCCCCTTGTGTGGGAGTAGCAGAATACATGTTCATGTTCAGTGTGTAAGCAAAGAGAGCACCTCTTGGGTGTTTCGATATTCTTCTGATTGAAGATTGAACTCAAATAGTGCATTGGCTTAGTTAAGGAAGATAAGAGGGTGGGGAGAGGTTGTGTGGTTTTGATTGAGCTGTAATAAAATATCAACCTGCAGTTACTGAAGCACAAGATCCAGAGGGGAAGGACTGTATGTGGATGCAACTTCCAAGGATGAAAGCTAAGGAGCAGATGCCCCTTTCAGAATTGTGAAGCGAAGAGCATAATGTCCTAGTCTTAAATGAGAAGTTATACCGCTTGTACCAGAGACATTTTAAATGCTAATTACCAAAGTAAAATTCAACACAATAAAATTCACCATTTTAACATGAACAATTCAGTGAGATCATTCACATTGAGCAACTACCATTTACATCAGGTTTCAAAACATTTCTAGCACTGCAAAAGAAAAACCTCATACCCATCAATCAGTTTCTCCCCGTTTCCCCTCTCCCCACCACTCTGCCCCTAGCAACAATCAAGCCACAGTCTATCTCTATGAATTTGTCTATTCTGGATATTTCATGTAAGTGGAATCATGCAATATGTGATCTTTTGTGTCTGGCTTTTGTCACTTAGTTGTTTCAGAGGTTCATCCATGTTGTTGCTTGTATCATTACTTCATTCCATTTTATGACAATAATATTTCATTGAATATATCTATGACAGTGTGTTTATTCATTAATCTATTTATGGACTTTTGGGATGTTTCTGCCTTTTGATTGTTGCGAATAGTGCTGCTATAAACATGTGTTTGAGTACCCATTTTCAATTCTTTTATATGTATTTCTAAAGGTAAAATTATAGCATTATGCAGTAACCGTAACTTATGAAGAACCACCAACTCCACAGTGGCTTAACAATTATGCATTTGCACTAGATCTTTTTCTCTAATAGATTAAACATCTGAAGAAAATTATTGAATGATTTAGGTGAACTGAATATAAAAATGTATGAAAAACTAATAATGAAGCTAATGATCATTATGTCAAATACAACTCATAGAATCTAGATTTAAGTTGCACAATTTAAATACACCCATATTATATCTATCATCCATGTATGTCTACCCACACACACTAGTTTTAAAGCTATAATAATGAGAAATTTGCTTCAATACATAAAATAAAATCTATATTATCAAAAGCCCTAAAGTCATAATAATACAGATTAAATATACAGAATTGACTAAAAGAGATGTATATCAAGTAGCTGATTTTTTTTTTTTTTTTGGTCAACTCTAGGCAAACTGGTAGAAAATGTTCTTTTAATATTAAGAAAGATTCCTGAACAGCTCACATGCTTTGGAAACCCTCCATATAATTTTTCTAAGAATTTTAAGATACTGTGATTTATGATGAATCTGTATAAATGTCATTGTTTAGTCTAGCTGGTAAGTTTTCCTAATCATGTACCAACAGTTCACTATTTATTTAAAAAAATAGTTTTTAGTAAATTACTGGGTGAAAATTTTAAAAGAAGCCTTGATAAGTACATTTTTTTCTGAAATATATACAGATGGATAATGAAATTTCTTTCTTACTCATCGTCTGATGTCTGCTCAGTTTTTCTTTAAGTGGAATTATAAAATGTTTTCCAAATATAAGACTGTTTACTGAGCTAATAAAGTAATTAGTCTGATTAAACTGATGGTCAGCTCAGGCAAACAAAGTCTGTCAACACAATCTGTGTGTTAACACAGAAGATATTTATAATTTAAAACAAATGTGTTCAAATAAAATATTTTATGTAGATAGATTTCTGGCCAACCATGGAGAGCTAAACAACTTTTTGAAACATGTTTGGAAACCAATTGAAAGATAAATTTGATGACAGCAAAAGACAATTAATCAAGGATAAGCATCAAATTCATATACAACAATTTCTTTTACAGAAAGTGTGCAGTTTGACCTGAATCTGAAAACACAAATGACAGAGGAAACAGAATAGGCAGAATAATGGCCCACCCAAGATGTCCACATTCTAATTCCCAACTCGAAATTCACTTTGGACCTATGAATACATTACCTTATATTACAAAAGGACTTTGCAGATGTGATCAGTTTAAGAATCTTAATTAACATAATATTTGAATGCATCCAATCTAAATACCAGGGATGCTTGACAGTTGAAAAGCAAGTGATAGGAAGAAAATCAGAGTGATCCAGTGTGAGAAAAACTTGACCTACCATTGCTGGCTTTAAAGATAGGTAAGAGGCCACAAGCCAAGGAATGTGAATGCCCTCTGGAAGCTGGCAAAATCAAAGAAAAATAAACTCCCTTAAAAACTTCAGAAAGAAGTGGAGCAATGCTGATACTTTGATTTTAGCTTAGTGAAACCCATGTTAAACTTATGACCTACAGAATTGTAAGAATATATTTAAATTGTTTAAGCCTCTAAAGTTGTAATAATTTGTTACAGAAGCAGAAGATTAATACACCAGAAATGAGTGACGGTGACATGTGAGTATAAATTCTAAGTTACGCCTCCTTTGAGGCATTGTATTCGTTACTCAATTGCATTAGTTTCATTATGACACCAGCACAAAAATAATGATATTCACACATCCAAGATTAAATGCTTCTTAAAAATTAGCAACATAGACAAACCAGAGAAATGTCTGTGGTAAAAAAATGATGATAGTATAACAATATGTACAAAATGGTGTCTGCAATTACTCTGTGCTGAAGTTGAAAACATCAATGAAATGGATGATTTTACATACAACACAGAGAAGTCTATGAATCAATAACTAAGAATAACACTGAAGAACTCATAAAAATGTTTATTATCACTGATGAATTATTTAGTTTCTTACAGAACAAACACATTGATATTTTATAAATTATTCCACTTCATACAAGATAAAAAGCTCCATAAATCAGAATTTGAAAAAAAAAAAAAAAAGATGTGTGTTGCAGAATAATTAGCACAGAAATAGAAGCATGATTTAACCCAGTATTAATAATTTTCAAAAAGAGGTGTAAAGACTTTCAACATTAGGGAACTACTAAGATCCTTTACGGTGTGAGTAAATTAAATAAAAACATTTTATCCTGAAGCAGTTTGACCAGTTTTATTTGACAAAGTCAACACAAATTTCTATTACAAAATACTAAGGAAAACAAACAAAGGTCATTTCCTTTAAAAATAAATTTACTTACAGCAAAGGAAATTGTAGTAAGTGATGAAATGTCAGTAGAGTACCTATGAAAATTAGAACGCTTAACAGAATATCTGTTAAAAGCATTATTTTAAGATGATTTTTGAAATTTATGCTTTATGCATTTATAGTGAAACAGAAATAAGACGTCTGTAATCTTAATGGTCCTTATTTTGTGCAATGTATGTACACACAAAAATCCTCAGGAAATATATTGAAAAACTTTTCATAGAAAAATTCCAGCATGTGTCTTACAATAGGGTTTAGTTTAGTCAGTTCAGTCTCTCAGTCATGTCTAACTCTTTGTGACCCCATGGACTGCAGTATACCAGGCTTCCCTGTCCATCACCAACTCCTGGAGCTTGCTCTTTCTCATGTCCATTGAGTTGGTGATGCCAACCAAACATTTCATCCTCTGTCATCCCCTTCTCCTTCTACCTTCAATCTTTTCCAGCATCAGGGTCTTTTCCAAGGAGTCAGTTCTTCACATCAGGTGTTCAAAGTATTGGAGCTTCAGCTTCAGCATCAGTCCTTCCAATGAACATTCAGGACTGATTTCCTTTAGGGTGGACTGGTTTGATCTCCTTGCTGTCTAAGGGACTCTCAAGATTTTTCTCCAGCACCACATTTCGGAAGTATCAATTCTTCAGCTTTCAGCTTTCTTTATAGTCAAACTCTCACATCCATACATGACTACTGGAAAAACCTTAGCTTTGACTATACCAACCTTTGTTGGCAAGGTAATGCCTCTGCTTTGTAATATGCTGTCTAGGTTTGTCATAGATTTTCTTCCAAGGAGGAAGAGTCTTTTAATTTCATGGCTGCAGTCACCATCTGCAGTGATTTTGTGGCCCAAGGAAATAAAAAACTTTTCATAAAAAAATTTCAGTATACTATCTTACAATAGGGTACCTACACAAAAATCAGTAGGTTTACTGAGGTAGAAAATAAGCTGTTAATATTCCTACACTTATAAGAAAAACTACAATAAAAATGTTTGTTATTTATAAGAAAGCAAATATAAATGACTTATAAGCACACAATTGTAAAAATCAAGGAGAAAGCTGTCATGATTTTTTTTCTACAATGTTAAAATATTATGATTCAATTAATCTATTGAATTTATAGATAAATTATATGGAGATTTATTGCTACTCATTAATATGGTTTTTAATATTTAATCATTATTACTGACAAGAGCAATAGGGAGATATCAAAAATAATGAGAATATTTTCAAAGAATATTATAAAAGAAACCTCATTTGCATTCTCACTATATTAAAAGATATAAGGCACTCACCTACATGACTCCTTGTTTTTGGTTAGAACTCAATTATTAAGCCTTCTAATTTAAACTGGATGTTTGGCAAGCTACATGTTTTAGACTAAATGTTGGAATCCCCCCAAATTCATACTTTGAAATTTTAACCCTCAGCCTCCACATTTGTGAGAAAGACGCTTCTGCTATTTAAGTCATTTAGTTTTCAGTATTTTGATATAGTAGCTTTGGCAGACTAAGACACTACAGTTTGTAAATCTCCTCAGAACCTTATTTAGAAGATATTCCTAGCTTCTTCCCAGATCAGAGTCATCTATATAAGTTAGCTCTTTTAGTTATTATTTTTTTACTATTTTATTAAAATATTCATAAATAATAGAATATGGCAAGAATACACCCTCCACATCACTCCCTGTTGATATCAGGACTCTTCCTATCTCTAACCCATGTTGTATCATATTTTATTTTGGATGCTAGATTCACTATTAAGAGGTCCTCTTAGATCATTTTGATAGATCATAGGAATTTTAGTTGTACAAAGCTTTTCGTATGAAAAGAGTGAGAAAAATTGTCTGCCACTTCAGAAAAGCACAATTCACCTAATACAAGTAGCCCAGTTTTCTAACTGAAAGAGACCCAAAACTTCAGCGTTAGTAAAAACTTGTAAAAGTAAGTAATTTCTCCTTTTATGCTCTGATTGTCAGGCAACATTTTAGAATGAGAGCCAGACCCCAATACTACTAGAACTTTATTTACATTTTAGCCAAATCTCTCTGATGGGAAGGTGCAAAAAATTCACAAGTTTAAACTAATAAAATGTTACTGTTTTCCATAATATTCCATCATAACTGAAATGTATTTAATATTTGAAAAAATATTACAGCAAATAAAGAAAATGTTAACAAAATTCTGTTTTGCAAAGGTTCTCATATTTAAAACATTCTTTAAACCAGGGCGACAAGCTAGGGCCCTCAGGGCAAATCTACTCCATTCCTGTCTTTGTAAATAAAGTTTTATTGGGATACAACCTCACAAATTTTGTTATGTACTGTTGTCTATGGCAACTTTCATGCTTCAGCAGAATTGCCTAACTGCTCCAGAGACCTCTAGGCTGGCAAAGCCACAAATATTTATTATCAGGCCCTTTGCAGTATAAAGGATTCTGACTCCTGATGTAAATAATATTTGATACTGAATTCAGTGATTTTAGAAAAGGCAATGTAATTACTTTCACATATTTATTTGAAATGAAATACAGTGGAGCAGATGAATACTCCATATGCTTGTCAAATGATATTTGGTAAAAATCTTACGTTTCTACTGTTTTTGGTTGTCATTAAACATGCAGCATTGAGAAGCTGGCTCACCAGTTTGTTGCCATTGTTTTCAAAGTGTTAGTCACTCTGTTGTGTCTGACACTTTGCGACCCCATAGACGGTAGCCCTCCAGGCTCCTCTGTCCATGGAATTCCTTCAGGCAGGAATATTAAAGTGAGTTGCCATTCCCTTCCCCAAGGGCTTTTCCCAACCCAGGGATAGAAACCAGGTCTCCTGCATTGCAGGTGGGTTCTTTACCACTGAGCCACCAGGAAAGTCCTTGGGTTAATATATTTCAGACATGTATTGTGTTAGGTGACAAATCACCTAATTTTCACATTTCTTTTCTAAATTACTTGGAAATAAAAATTTTTGATGTTTAAGTATGAGTAAAAAATATTGATGCTTAAGACTCCTGAATCTTTGTAATTTCTTAACATTCTAAGTGTGATGAATAAGGACAAATACTGATTTTAAAAGAGTTTGGACATTAATGAAGCCAAGTTTCAATAATACCTATACAGAGCATTTGAATAGTCCTAGAAGATTTTATAGTTTAACAGCCCAAAATAGGAACATGGGCATTTTTTAGTGTTTATCCTTTTAAGCTATTGCTTAGAATATTTTCACTAAAATAAGTGTTTTATTTCTTAGTTCATTTGCTTCTACTAAAGTCATATAGGTGTGATTATAATACTTCAACTGCTTACTATGGAAGTTATAATGATATTAAAAACTGATCATGACTTCCGAATGAGACAAGCTGCAGGATATAGCTAAATATATAAACCCATGAAAAGAATGTGTTTTCATGCAAAGTCTTGAGTATCATTAAAGAACAAAGGAAAAAGGAAACAAGGAAATGGGAAGATACAAATAAAAATAATGAGCAATTATATTCTGCTCACCAGAATTCCCCCTGCAGTTTCAATCAATGTCTCTGCTTCTGCTTTCTATTCTAAATAATTGTGCTAGTTCTGGTAAATACATCCAGCATGATCCAAAACAGCTGTAACTGCTTTCCTGTGATTAATTAATTAATTCTTAATCTTTTTTTTTTTTTTTGCTCACTATTTCATGGAATTTTTGAAACACTCTATATTAGTTTTTATTTATGGTCCAAACTTGCAAGGAATGAATGATTTCAAAAGATAATTCTGACTCTACACACTAGAGTCATAAGTGAGCAAGCAGTCCTTTTTCAAAGAAACACTCCAGAAAGGGACGAGCTATGTGTGAGGGATTTCCACCCAAGGAACTCTGCAGTTATGTAATCTTAGGCAGATTTCTAGTCCCCAGTACTATTCTCTACCAAGAGGGCATACAAATACTACCTTCCCCATGGAATTCTTGTGAGATTAAATGAGAGGATATATGTATAAAGTGGTAAGGACCATGTCCGGTATGTGGGGATTGCTCAACAATGTTAGTTATTTCAGTACTAACCTTGGAAGTTCTATGCATGATCAAACAATGAGCAAGCACTAACAAACTTGAGTAACTCCTTTTCTAGGTTACTTAGAAACCTATCTACTTACAAGCTGCCCTTTAAAAGTACCAAAGAGTACTATGTTCTGTGAATCCCCACTTTTCTCTGCAGTATTAATGCTGAATTGCTAAGCTTGTTTTAGAAAAGGCAGAGGAAGCAGAGATCAAATTGCCAACATCCGCTGGATCATAGAAAAAGCAAGAGAGTTCCAGAAAAACATCTATTTCTGCTTTATTGACTATGCCAAAGCCTTTGACTGTGTGGATCACAATAAACTGTGGAAAATTATGAAAGAGATGGGAATACCAGACCCCTGATCTGCCTCTTGAGAAATCTGTATGCAGGTCAGGAAGCAACAGTTAGAACTGGACATGGAACAACAGACTGGTTCCAAATAGGACAAGGAGTTCGTCAAGGCTGTATATTGTCACCCTGCTTATTTAACTTATATGCAGAGTACATCATGAGAAACGCTGGACTGGAAGAATCACAAACTGAAACCAAGATTGCCGGGAGAAATATCAATAACCTCAGATATGCAGATGACACCACCCTTATGGCAGAAAGTGAAGAGGAACTCAAAAGCCTCTTGATGAAAGTGAAAGTGGAGAGTGAAAAAGTTGGCTTA
>NW_011494770.1:690613-704205 GCF_000754665.1 Bison bison bison
GCCAGACTTTATTTTTCTGGGCTCCAAAATCACTACAGATGGTGACTGCAGCCATGAAATTAAAAGACGGTTACTCCTTGGAAGGAAAGTTATGACCAACCTAGGTGGCATATTCAAAAGCAGAGACATTATTTTGCCAACAAAGGTTCGTCTAGTCAAGGCTGTGGTTTTTCCTGTGGTCATCTATGGATGTGAGAATTGGACTGTGAAGAAGGCTGAGTGCCGAAGAACTGATGCTTTTGAACTGTGGTGTTGGAGAAGCCTCTTGAGAGTCCCTTGGACTGCAAGGAGATCCAACCAGTGCATTCTGAAGGAGATCAGCCCTGGGATTTCTTTGGAAGGAATGATGCTAAAGCTGAAACTTCAGTACTTTGGCCACCTCATGCGAAGAGTTGACTCATTGGAAAAGACTCTGATGCTGGGAGGGATTGGAGTCAAGAGGAGAAGGGGACGACAGAGGATGAGATGGCTGGATGGCATCACTGACTTGATGGACGTGAGTCTGATTGAACTCTGGGAGTTGGTGATGGACAGTGAGGCCTGGCGTGCTGTGATTCATGGGGTCGCAAAGAGTCGAACACAACTGAGCGACTGATCTGATCTGATCTGATCTGATTGCCAGAAACAAAATTCATATTGGAAGATAACAGCTAGGTTTAAATACCAGGATCCTCACAGTAGACTCTCTTTAGTGGCAGTGGTGAGGTGACACCTGCAAATAAAGCAGACTCAGTGAGTGGCCTGAAGAGGTGCTGAGAAGAGAAACAGCCATCAGTTGATTTTATGAACGCAATTATAAATGGGTGAGCCTCTGAGGAAAGACCTTGTGTTACATAGGTCTCCACTAAAAGCAGCTTTTGCAAAATGATTGATAATAACTTAACTCACCCTATTTGTACACCCAAACTGATTAATCTCAGAAAATATGAAATATACTGATAAAATATTCTTAACTAAAACTAATCTGCATTAAACTTGTATCACCTATGAATGAGCTTCCCCAGTGGTTCATGGGTAAAGAACACATCTGCAATGCAGGAACCACAGGAGATGTGAGTTCAATCCTTGGGTTGGAAAGATCCCCTGGAGAAGGGGATGGCAACCCACTGCAGTATTCCTGCCTGGAAAATCCCATGGGCAAAGGAGGTTGGTGGGACACAGTTCACAGGGTGGCAAAGAGTTGGCCACGACTGAAGCGATCTAGCGTGCACAGACCTATGAATGGACTACAAGTATGACTCTTTAATTAGCATACCTGCCTTAAAGGTTAGGACCCTCAGATTCATTTTCCCTACAGCAACTAGCTATTATTTAAAAACAAAATTTAGCTAGGCTATGTAAAAACTCAGAATCTTTATTATTTTCACCTATTTGGTAAAGCTCTGGCCTTTTAGTATCCCTGCAATGTTCTGTTCATCCTGGCCTTGCCTTCCTCCCAGCCTCATTTCTCACACCTCCCGCTGTACCCTCATGCTCTATGCTATGCTATGCTATGCTAAGTCACTTCAGTCGTGTCCGACTCTGTGTGACCCCATAGACGGCAGCCCACCCGGCTCTCCCGTCCCTGGGATTTTCCAGGCAAGAATACTGGAGTGGGTTGCCATTTCCTTCTCCAATGCATGAAAGAGAAAAGTGAAAGTGAAGTTGCTCAGTCGTGTCTGACTCTTAGCGACCCCATGGACTGCAGCCTACCATGCTCCTCTGTCCATGGATTTTCCAGGCAAGAGTACTGGAGTGGGGTGCCATGCTCTAATCTAATCTAAATTTCATTCAATCGTGTCCGACTCTTTGCGACCCATGGACTATACAGTTGATGGAATTCTCCAGGCCAGCATACTGGAGTGGGTAGCCCATCCCTTCTCCAGGTGATCTTCCTGACCCATGAATTGAACCAGGGTCTCTTGCATTGCAGGCATATTCTTTACCAACTGAGCTATGAGGGAAGTCCTGCATGCTGAAAGGCTATTAGTCTCAGAATCCAATAGCAAGAAACATTGAGCTGAATTTAACTGTATGCCCTGCATTGTTTCAGATTTATTATTGTTTCAAAGCAGTTTGTCTTCTTATTAGATCACAGTCAGTAAGCATTTACTCAATAAATGCATTTCCATTATCTTATTATTCTCAGAGTCAGAAGATAGTTCCTAATGATTTGTCTAAATTTTTCTTTTAAAAATTCAAATGTTTTTTTCTGCAACCTGCCTCTTATGGGAATATAGATTAAATTGTGTCATTATATACACACTTTCATATACTGAGAGTTGTTGCAGAGTGATAATTTTTTTTTCTTTTTTAAGCAATTATGTGTGTTGTGCTCAGTTGCTCAATCATGTCCAACTCTTTGCAACTCTATGGATTGTAGCCCACCAGGTTTCTCTGTCCATTTTAACATAGCAATTTGCATATTAATAACTTTGAATAGTAAAGGTAGATGGATATTCCCTTTAGACTATTTTTCTGGCATAATGTAAAGATTTAAAGACTGAAATTCATATCTGTTACAATGGATAGTAATCATCGCTTTGTAAGAAAATATGAAAATTACAAAATAAGTTGAAAAAAAATTCACAGACATCCCCATGTGTCAGAAGATGACTACTCTATGCACATGTGGAAAGCTTGATAAGTATTACAATTTATTCTTTTAAGAGTGTGGGCATCCTTGAGTTATTATTTCTCTAGAGAGCAGTAGTAAAGTGGGCAGCTGGTACTCACATAGGGTGTACATAACAGCTTTCCCACAACTAGGATACAAGTTCCTATGTAATTGGATTTTTGAATGAGGTGACAATTACTTCCAAGTTTTCTATCAGTTACTCTCTAAGGTGTTATTCAAAATACTCTATATAACAACAGTACAATAAGTGCCAACCAATCAGAGCGCATACCTAGCCATTCAGAACAGACACCAGTCATAAACAGCTAGCACAGCAATGTGGATTGAATCAGCCCTGGCTATGCTGGAATTCTCATTAAAAGACGAAATCATTTGCCTTTAGAGTACTGGCCAAGGCTTCAAAATATCCCTCTCTAAACATAAAGAAAAGAAAATTCGGACTAGACTTTCTTTTCTTATTTTCTTTTTCTTCAAGCATGATAATCTGTTAAGAGCCAATCTGATTGGTGGATATTAGAAGACAGAAATTGAAGTGAGACTGGAAAAGTTGTTAGGAACGCTACTTTTTGACCATGTAAAGTTTTTATAGTGCATGTAAAATTTTTCTACAGAGTATGGTCCTTTGGCTAATAAACTTCAGTTAAGGAAAAATAATGCCTTTTGGGAGAAACTTCACCTTGACACTACTATAATATCCCTCATGAACCTCCACCAATTACTATAAGTTGAAATAATGCATATGAAGATTTTCGTACAATTGTTTTAAGAACATAGTAAGTATTCTAAAAATTACACTACTACTATTTTTGTTATTGACACCAAAGGGCAAACTCAGGATGAAATTGTGCAGCAAGGGAATGTGTTTCACGATACTCATTATTCTCTCATTCCTAGGCTGTGTACTTCACTCTCTCTCCACCCATCGTCTTTTACATATGAGTAAAAGTTCACATTACAGATCCAACCTTTCTTCTCATCTTCACACACTGATCGTATGTATGTATCCTGTTTTCCAAGCTCTGCTCACGATTAAAAATGCAATCATTTGACATTTTTCTCTCTCTCTCTCACTCTCTCTCTCTCTCTTTTTTAAATATGTTTTTATTTGACTGTACCAGGTCTTAGTTGTAGCACATAGGATCTTTAGTGACAACATGTGTGATCTTGTGCCCTGACAAGGGATTTAACTTGGCCCCCTGCATTGGGAGTGCTGAGTCCTTAACACTAGACTACCAGGGAAGTCCCCTGAAATTCTTTCAATGGACAATAATGATTGACAGTATCCCTGATCTTTTTGGCCTCAACATGCTTACATTTCCACAAGGATATTAAAAATGTATTGTAAATGTTATATCAAAGAACCTTTGGTAATTTCCTAGAGGATGACTATAAAAAAATAGAAATATTCAGACATGCACCCACCCCCATGGTACAGAAGGGCGACTTATGCCCTCTTTCAGTGAAGAGGAAGCAGACTTCTAATTTATTATATCTTCTCATGCATATGATATTTATTTGGTTGTAACTCCTTTTAATGGTGACATGAAACCTCAGGTCAGGAACAAGCTAGCTTATTTTGAATCTTTCCATTGTGTTTACATAGGAGGTTTCTAAGAATAACTGAAGATTATAATCTATGGAAATAGTCTTACGCAATTTAGTTGAACATTTCTAGTTTTATTCATAAAGTTATTTTTTATTTTTTTCTGCTTCAGAATAAGAACTGTAGGGTTGGACCCATTAAATTTATTTTATCACTTTTAATGCAAAGATTATTACTGTAATTTACATATCTCAGTAAGAGCCAAAAGCTTCCTGCTGTGGCTTTTTCTACCAATGTGCTACAAATTAACAACCAAACTACATTAAAGCAAATGAAAAAAAAATGCAATTCTTTTCAGTATAAAGAAAATTATCTGCCCACGAAACTGTATAATTCCTTCAATAAGATTTCAAAAAACAAGAAAACAAAATTTTTATGTAAACTACTTTAATGTTTTAGTCCCATCTGAGTCAGTAACATAAATCTTGAGAAAATGTAGTAAAATCATACTGATCACCAAAAATGAAAGCATTAACTTTGAGTCTGTGAACTATGCTTAAAGTCGTAAGAGAAAAATGCGCATCAGTGATATTTTAGAGAATCATTGAGGCATTAATCGTGTAGAAAGTATTGAAGTACAGCTTTTCCTATTTTTCACTGGTACCAAAGCATAAACTTTTGGTAAACAAGTAATCCAATACTTCAACAATGAGTTCTCACAAAGAAACACCCCATCCAGAAATTAGAATTAATATGTCATTACTCAAAATATGCCAGGGGAGTAATAGACATTTCTATGCCTTATATCTTAATGAAAATCCCTAGACCACCTAAGTATCCTGTCTAACACTGTCACTCACAGGTTTTACCAGGATAATAGAAAAATAATTTCAAGAGTCTGTCAACAGGGATCAGTCTTCCAATGACCTGCACTTACTGCTCCCTTAATTCATATGTTGAAGCTCTAACCCTCAATCTGATGGTATTTAGAGTATGGCCTTTGGAAGGGAGGTAATTAAGTTTAGATGAAGTCATGAAGTTGGGCCCCATGATGGGATTAGTGATCTTGTTAGAAGAAAGATACTAGAGCTCTCTCTCTGTTTTCCATATGATGATTCAAGGGAAATGTGGCCAACTACAAACCAAGGGAGTTCTTGCCAGGAACACACTCTGCTAGCACATTCATTTTGGACTTTACAGCCTCCCTGATTATGATAGATAAATGTCTGTTGATTAAGCCACCCAGTCTATGCTGTTGGTATGCCTTAACCTTAGCTAAGGCATTTACTAAGGATTTATGAGATGCTAGGGGCTTCCCTGGTGACTCAGATGGTAAAGAATCTGCCTGCAATGCAGGAGACCCAGGTTTGATCCCTGAGTAGGGAAGATCCCTTGGAGAAGGGAAAAACGATGCACTCCAGCACTCCAGTATTCTTGCCTGAAGAATTCCATGGACAGAGGAGCCTGATAGGTTACAGTCCATAGGCTAACAAAGAGTTGGACATGATTAAGAGACTAACACTTTCACTTTTCACTATGATATGTTGAACATGGACGTGAAGTCACTCAGTCGTACCTTGCTCTTCTCCACGCCATGGACTGTAGCCTGCCAGGCTCCTCTGTCCATGGGGATTCTCCAGGCAAGAATACTGGAGTGGGTTGCCATTTTACAAATTAATGACTTAACTTTTCTATTATCTCTTTTAATGTTTAAAACAACCTAGTATGGTGATTGCCATTATCATTGCCATTTTACAAATAAAGAAACTGAAATGGAGAATAAATAATTTACCCAAGGTTACACAGATAGTCCTGAGAAGGCAATGGCACCCCACTCCAGTACTCTTGCCTGGAAAATCCCATGGACCGAGGAGCCTGGTAGGCTCACAACCGAGTGACTCACTTTCACTTTTCACTTTCATGCATTGGAGAAGGAAATGGCAACCCACTCCAGTGTTCTTGCCTGGAGAATCCCAGGGACAGGGGAGCCTGGTGGGCTGCCGTCTATGGTGTCGCAGAGAGTTGGACACAACTGAAGCAACTTAGCGGTAGCAACAGCACACAGATAGTCAGTGGCAGAAAATCTTCTGACCTCAGACTATTATATTAATTATAACATGATTCTATCCCATAAATTTGTGTTGTTCCTCAATTAACATCAGAAGCCATTTCTAATAATAACCTCTACAATTCAGTTATATATCTCAATAGCTTATAATTGAAAATATTTAAGGTGGATTTTATTGCTAGATAAATATCCTTATTTTAGATGGCAAGAAACAACTTTGAGGATGCTGTTGTGGAATTTAATTGGTTTATATATCACATATGCACTATTATAACTGTAAAATGTACTTATGTTCATTCTTCATTTTATTCATTTAGAGTATATGTCAATAAAACCAAAAAACAACCATATATACTCCTTTATTTAAGAAATTCAGTAATTAGACAAGAGGACAGATTATATATTAGACAATATATTTGAGCTTATAGAGACAGACCGAGAGATGAAATAGAAAAATAAAAAAAATAACTAAGTCTGGGAAGTCAGAGAAAGTTTCCAATCAGATGTGACATTTCAATTGACATTCAACAATGACGATCATTTTGCAATCAGGTGATACCTTAACTTTAAAACTGAAAGACCTACTTAGGTTGCCAGCTGATCATTAAAAATAATTTTCACTGACTCTTCACTACATCATTTTTCTAACATAATGCAAAAAGAGGTTGTAGCAGTGATGGTTTTGTAACATTCATATATATAGTAGAGTTAGTGCTTATGCCCATAAAATTTAAAGAATATATTATAAATAATTTTTGACCATTCCTTATTTAAGCAAAGTAAACTTCATTGATGGATACACAGGTGGATTATAACAAAACACAGTCTCAGTAGTTATTATCAAACACTGTAATATAACAATGATAATTCAGTCAATTGTGTACTAATTATAATTATAGTGATAATCAAGAGCAAAATTTTTAAATGCTGGAGGCTTTTAGTCATAAAAAATTAGCATCTTCAAGGATTATACTTAAACTCCTTGCATGCTTGAGTAACCAATTATATAAATATTTTAAGTGATATGCTGTATTATATTTGCATGAAACCAGGTGGGGGAATTTAAATGGAAAACAGAAGAAAAAGTACAATGTAAATATTCTATCTGGTAGTCATATATGTGTGAAAATGAATAATAGGAGCTAACCAAACCCTTTAGCATTTAGATTAATTGACTTCATTTCAAAAAATAGTGTTAACAGTTTTGTTTGAAGATAGCAATATTTTCAATATGCTGGAAGTTACACTTTTGCATCCGTTTAAAGTGCTGAAAGGAGTACGTACTTTTAAAGATTATTTTATCAATAACACAAGCAAAATATTTTAATGATACTTATCTGAGGAATGAAAGATAATTTGTGAGATAATATCACAGTAAATGTGGCAGTAAAGACATAATGAAAAGGAACATATAATCTCAACAAAGTTGAGATTATAAGGCAAAAGAGAGCAAGTGTTTTGAATATTTTAAATATCACAATACACTGTCCATTTCCACTCTAAAATGTGACAGAACATGGCACAATTAGTTTTTGATTCAACTGTTTGGGCTACTAAGTCATAGTTTTATTACCTGCAGTCATACGGTCATGTCTAATAGGCATATTTTCCTATCTCCATTATAGCTTACACTGGTAAATGCAAGAAACAAGTATGTTGTATATGTAGAACATGGATCTGAAGTTGTCTTCTGAATGTACATTGTGTACCATTTAGGGTAATACACTGCAGGAATTCTTCTGTGTCGTTGTAGGTTGGAGTTGATGCATGAACTGTTTTAGACAGCAAGACAGAATTGTTTTCAATGTAACCCTCAGGGAGTCCTTCTGAAAAGGGAAAACAATGATTTTGAAGGTTCATTTCAGTGCCAGCTGGCAGAGATCTTAAAGGTTATTCTATTTTATCCATACTACATATTTATTTAAATCTCTCCATTTGCAACATATGAGAGGAATGTTTATTTAGAAATATTGGAATTTTTAAACTATGTTTATAATGGCAAAAAGTGAAAAGCAGACAACTATGTGCTAAATACCACTTTATTTGGCTGTATTGTATTAATATTATTATTTTACAAAGATTTACTTTATTTTCATTAAAAGATTAAACTCCAAGCTGAGATATTTAGCTCCATCTTAACTGGTGACTGAAGACCCACCTGGACAACTTCTATTATTTCTAGTTTCTGCCAAATTAAATATTTATTATACAGGAGTGCTACTCTAAAGTCTAGATTCATTTGATCCAACTAGGTTTGGAAGTGAATAAAAAGATGTTGAAAAGATTTGGAATTCACTTAAAGACAAGCAGTCTATTGAAGAAATCAAGTGTCATAAGTGACTTTTCAAGACATAGTCTTTAAGATTAATACAGTTTCTGGGTAGGATTATATAACTTCACTTTTCTTTAAAACGTTCAAATGTTAAATAACTGTAAATAATAAATATATAAATAGCTCATTCTCAAACAAGAAGCCGCCACTTTCTTTTACCTTTTCCATTTTTTTTTAAACTCTTGTTGAACAATATTTGGGCTATTCACTGATAGAAGACAGATTACTATTCCCTTGGTAGAGACAGCTTCATGTACATGCAACCTGTGAGATCTCATAGGACCTCTTACTTCGTTTACTGCTTTGTTGCCATCACTTAGAAATGCATAATAATTTATCAAAAAGCAGTCTCACATATTTATTTTGCACCGGGCCTTGCAAGTTAAGTTCCTAGGCTTGACTGATGAATTTGGGCGAAGGTAGACAAACATATTTAAAAACAAATGAAAAAGCTTTGTTACATAAAACAGGTCTTGATGGTTAGATTGAAGATGAAAATATGCCATTGTTTATTATTTAAAGTGAAAGTGAAGTCGCTCACTCGTGTCAGATTCTTTTCGACCCCATGGACTGTAGCCCACCAGGCTCCTCTGTCCATGGGATTCTCCAGGCAAGAATATTGGAGTGGGTTGCCATTTCCTTCTTCAGGGGATCTCCCCTATCCAGGGATTGAACCCAGGTCTCCTGCATTGCAGGCAGACACTTTAACCTCTGAGCCACCAGGGAAGCACACTTATTATTTAAAGACAGTAATGATTCAGTTGGAATATTTTGCCTGCAAACAAATTTCAAAGACAATATTGTGATGAAATGGATTAGACAAGAATCAAGCACAGGATATGTGAGAAGCTGGGGGGGTTAGGTGGTGACTGATGAGATACACCTAGCCTTCTCTTGAGTTTCACTAAAAAAAAAAAAGGAATATTACCAAAGCAATTATAAATTTCCATGATGAGAAAACTGGCTTAAATGCAGAACATCTATAATCTAGCTTGCTTTATAACTCAGTGGTGTGTACTTTGGTGAATACAACAGTAATCTTGGTAGCTTTTAAAAATTTGATACTGTGATTTATTGGATCAAGTAAAAAGCCATTGTAAACATTTTTAATAAATTCATCCTTGTGGTTCTGAATAAGATTCATCCATGAATCATACTTGCAAAAATACTAATCTATCATAATAGTCAATTGGTTTGAAGGTGAAAATTAATTTTCTACTCATTAAACAATCTTGTCACTAAGTTTTTAATTCAAGATTTAGCTGCATTAGGTACACAATACATTTTTTTTTTACTATAACATTTTTAGTTGAGAGTTATACATTGAGTTTTACAGAAAATTTTCCTGAATGAGTGGAAAACTCAAAAAGCTTAAGTAAAAGAAACATATAATGTAATGGGCTATCTATAATTATATCTAATGAAAATATCTGGAGGACTTATGCCTTTCTTTGATTAAATTAGCCCCTGAGTTTACAAAAGACATCTTTTAAGACAAGTAATATTTGGAGTGGCTTCCCAGATGGCTGAATGGGTAAAGAAGCTACCTGCAATGTGGGAGAGGCAGGAGATGCATGTTTGACCCCAGGGTTAGGAAAATACTGTGGAGGAGGCATGGCAACCCACTCCTGGAGAATGCTATGAACAGAGAAGCCTGGCAGGCTACAGTTCATAGGACTAAAAAAAGTTGGAAATGGCTGAAGCGACTGAGTACACACACAGTATTTGGAGTAAAATAATTAAAAAAAAAAAAAAGCGGGTAGATTGAAATGGGAATAAAACTAAGGCATACTGCTACTTAATTTTTTTTTCCCATTGTCTATAAAGAAAGCTGGATTAATTTAATACACAATGATGCCATTGTAAAAGTGTGTTTTATACTTTGCATCATTGAAGAAAGTAGCATTACTCAGATAAACATGAATATTAAATTTATTTGGCTTTTTATATGTGATTAACAGATTTTTTGCAATCAAGTGAAATTGCTGTAAAACCAGAAAATATTCTCATCTCTGTCTCTTTTTCTTTACTCAGCAACTAATTTTAACCCACTGGATTATTTTAAGTATCATCTTATTCAACATTTGAAATAAAAAATCTGCTTTTTAATGGAGAGTCTGCATTCATCATAAAGATAAAACAAGAGTCTTTGGCAGAGATTTTCTCCACAGAAGCAGACTATTTTTGTCCTGTACATCTAGCAAGTTGTAAAAATATAAATTCCAGAAGTTATATTAATATTTCAAGAATTTTAAAAAACAGAAAGTACATACATGTAGGAACTTTATTTGTTTTTTTCTATTATGGTTAAGTTATTAACTTTCATGGGCTTCCTAGTAGCTCAGCTGGTAAAGAATCCACTTCCAATGTAGGAAACTGCAGGAGTCCAGCTCCAGCTGCCTGATTCAGGGAATCAGCCTGAAGGGGTGAGCAGTGTTGGCGGACGATGATGTAGCCTCTGACTCATAGTACAGAACTACACATTTATTTCAAGCTTTAGGTTCTCTTTTATACTTTGATCAAAGCATTAGGTCAGAGGTTTGACATTTTCAGTTTCCCCCACCCAGATTTACTGTCTCCAGCCATATTCCTCAGTTTATATCTTATCTTTCTAAATCCTGTTTGTCCCTAGCATCTTAAGATCACTAACTCCTAAAAAGGCTTCTAGCTATTCTTAATTATTCCTAAAGCCTAAACTCAGAAAACTTTCTTTGCCAATAAACATTTCCCTCACAATCAGGTCTCAGATAACAATCCTTCCCATGGCCTCAAGCTGCGGCCTACGTGCTCATCCTGGGACATTCTTTGTAAAGATCCTTGAACAAATGTCAATGGTTATTTTATAGATTATTTTCTGGGCACAACTACAAAAGGCTTTGTGCTTTCTCATGCTTCTCTCAAGAACAATAAGCACCTTAACATTCTTTTCAGCCAACTCAACTGAAGAAAGGAAAGAACAAGTCAGAATCACAAGAGCTTACTCCTTTATCCCAGGACCGTGCCTGCAGAATGAGGAGAGAGGTTGGGGCCCTGCCTCCATTTTGTCAGTAATGCCTAATGCGGCTCCCGACAGGAGACCCCAGTTCAATTCCTGGGTTGGGAAGATCACCTGGAGAATGGATAGGTTACCCACTCCCGTGTTCTTGGGCTTCTCTGGTGGCTCAGACAGTAAACAATCAACCTGCGATGTGGAGATTTCTGGGTTGGGAACATGCCCTAGAGAAGGGAACAGCTATCCACTACAGTATTCTTGCCTGTAGAATCTCATGGACAGAGGTGCCTCACAGGCTACAATCCATGGGATCAGAAAGAGTCAGACAGGACTGATCGACTTTCACTTTCACAATGGACTTTCAGCAGGGGAGGGGGACATTATCATAATTCCTTTTATTAGTTAATTATTTGTAAAGATTTAATTTATACAGAAGTTTAGAAGATAGTAAACAATAAATATAATCAATGAAATGAGAATAGCATTGTTCATTATTTGCTTATTTGGGGAAATTAAATATGTGCTTAAGAAAGTTATAACATGTACCAGGTAGACACTCAGATCATGAAGTGAAGGGAAGATTACATTTGATTTGTATTTTTACCATTGATGTCAATATTTCTAATGATACTGTTTCCTAAATATACAAGCTATGGTGTTGATGCTATAATATTGCAACAGAGAATTTACATTGAATTACATTAGTCAGAGCTTCTACAAGCCAGGCTTCAGCAATACATGAATGTGAACTTCCAGATGTTCAAGCTGGTTTTAGAAAAGGCAGAACCAGAGATCAAATTGCCAACATCCGCTGGATCATAGAAAAAGCAAGAGAGTTCCAGAAAAACATCTATTTCTGCTTTATTGACTATGCCAAATCCTTTGACTGTGTGGATCACAATAAACTGTGGAAAATTCTGAAAGAGATGGGAATACCAGACCACCTGACCTGCCTCTTCAGTAACCTATATGCAGGTCAGGAAGCAACAGTTAGAACTGGACATGGAACAACAGACTGGTTCTAAATAGGAAAAGGAGTATGTCAAGGCTGTATATTGTCACCTTGCTTATTTAACTTATATGCAGAATACATCATGAGAAACGCTGGGATGGATGAAGCAAAAGCTGGAATCAAGATTGCTGGGAGAAATAGCAGTAACTTCAGATACGCGGATGATACCACCCTTATGACAGAAAGTGAAGAAGAACTAAAGAACCTCTTGATGAAAGTGAAAGAGGAGAGTAAAAAAGTTGGCTCAAAGCTCAACATTCAGAAAACAAAAATCATGGCATCCGGTCCCATCACTTCATGGCAAATAGATGGGAAACAGTGGCTGACTTTAATTTTCTGGGCTCCAAAATCACTGCAGATGGTGACTGCAGCCATGAAATTAAAAGATGCTTACTCCTTGGAGAGAAAGTTATGACCAACCTAGACAGCATATCAAAAAGCAGAGACATTGCCAACAAAGGTCTATCTAGTCAAGGCTATGGTTTTTCCAGTAGTCACGTATGGATGTGAGAGTGAAACTATAAAGAATGCTGAGTGCCGGGGACCAGCCCTGGCTGATCCAGGGTATTCGAAGCGGGGACGGCGTCGGTGACCTATTTATTTAAATATTTTATCAAAGATATAAAGAGTAATAGAATGAGGATAGCTCAGTAGGAAAATTCAGTGGAGAAAAGAGGCTGAGTAGCTTGGTTTACGCAGGAGACCAATAAAACTTCAAGACAAGAAGTTTGCACCACTTACGTAGGCCGCAGGTGTCCTTCCGTTCTCCCGAAGGAGAGGAGACACTGAGGCCTCCCCGGTCGGATCTTAGAAGCCCAGGCATAATTAGCAAGCATGGCGGGTTCCGCGCTCCAGATGGAGACTCAGCCAGAATTTGGGAGAGAGAGTGACATGGGGAGACCAAGTTTCGGTGAACAAGGCCCGCACTTTATTTTCCAAAGTAGTTTTTATACCTTAAGTTGTGCATAGAGGATAATGGGGGAAGGGGTAGAGTCATGCAAGGACAGCAGTTCCTGGTCCTAATCGAA
>NW_011494770.1:704305-713424 GCF_000754665.1 Bison bison bison
AGGACAGCAGTTCCTGGTCCTAATCGAAGCCAGGCTTTCAAACTTATCATATGCAAAAGTTCAGGTGAATTACATCATCTTCTGGCCAGGAGGCCTGTTAACATTTTAAGAAACTTATCTTTCTCTAAAGGTGATTATTCCAAAGTCAGGCACCAGCCTCCAAAAAAGCATTGGACAAAGCTGCATTCCTATAGGGCAAAGGTGAGGTGGGCTCAATCAAGAAAAGAATTAACTCAAAGGTCCAAGGTTACAAACATTAAAGCTACTACTTACACCAATTATATTAATCAATACACTGCCAGGGACACAGCAGGTAAGGGATATGGAGACTTAGCAGCAAACATTGGCCCAATAAGTGAAAAACCCTTCACCAATACAATTTCTAATCAATCTTTTAACTACTCAAAGGAATCTGTGTTTAGACAGTTTAGAACATCTTCTGCCTCTCACAGTTGGGAAGCTCTGAACAATCACATGTGGCCGGAAAAACCTATTTAGGCAGGCTAGAGAATTTCCAAAGGAGTTTGTAGATTGAAACACTATCACACCCAGGAATTATTAACTGGAGCTGTAAGCTAACTCTTTTTTCAGAGAGAGGTAGTGGGGGACAGCCCCCTGTAAAGTCAGAGATGTAGGTGAAAGCACAAAGCAGAAAGTAGGCAGACTCTGGTTTGGGGGGTACATGCTCGAGAAGTTCCAGGGTTACTCCTGAGGCTCGATCCCGCCTTTGTGTATGCCAAGCCTCCTTCCTCATGACCTTTGTCATGGGTGGAGCTCCTCACGCTGGCTCCCGGCAGTGATAGAATTCCAGTTGAGCTATTCCAGATCCTGAAAGATGATGCTGTGGAAAGTGCTGCACTCAATATGCGATATGCACTCAATACGCAATATGCCGGCTCCCGGCAGCTGAGCATCGAAGATTTGATGCTTTTGAACTGTGGTGTTGGAGAAGACTCTTGAGAGTCCCTTGGAATGCAAGGGGATCCAACCAGTCCATCATAAAGGAGATTAGTCCTGAGTGTTCATTGGAACGACTGATGTTGAGGCTGAAACTCCAATACTTTGGCCACCTGATGCAAAGAACTGACTCATTAGAAAAGACCCTGATGCTGGGAAAGATTGAAGGTAGGAGAAGGGGAGGACAGAGGATGAGATGGTTGGATGGCATCACTGACTCAATAGACATGAGTTTGGGTATACTCTGGGAGCTGGTGATGGTCAGGGAGGCCTGGCGTGCTACAGTCCATGGGGACACAAATAGTCAGACACAACTGAGTGACTGAACTGAACTGAACTGAACTGAGTCATAACTTGAGTATAGCTTGCTGTTTCAGTGCAGTAATGTGACAATGTTGTTGTTTTTTAAGTCCCATCTATAATAAGGTGATAAACTGCAGAAAATACAAATATTTTAAGGAAAAATTGTGAGCAGATGCAACTGACAGCAAATTGGATGTGAGTAAAAAATTGTTTGATAGTTTACTATCTGGATTAAAAATAGAATCTAACCAATATATATGTGATTATATGTTTTTATTCTAGTTAAGTTTGTCAAATGATGGCATCAAAATTTTAATTCCCAAGTAAAATTAGTAATTCTACTCCATAATTGCAACTCATAAAATATATGGTGTTATTACCATCATAAAGTATAAAATAAATACAAATAAAATGACTAATGTATTCTCCAGAAATGAAAATTTTTAATTATGCCGTATTACACATTTAGCTCTGATTCTTCCTTCACTATATGTCACATCTCCACCTACAAGTAAAGAAAATAACATGAGAACTCAAATGAAAAACTGTCTAAAATTTGTTACCACCAAGTAATTTATTGACACATCAGTACAATCTTGGTTGTATTTATGCTCATTCTCCATAGCAGACAGATAACTATTTTCTAGAGGGACAAAGCAACAATGTTCTTCTACTATTACTATTATTACTGATGTTACTATTATTATTCTTAACTCCAGAAATTATTCGTAGGTCACCAATTTTGCCATTAATGTCTTTCTTCTGTTTCATAATCCAAACCAAGGTAACACGAGAATGTTTCTAAAATTGTAAATTCTAAAAAGTATGTCCAGTCTCTTCTATGCCTTTCTCTTGCTCTGCTTAACCAATTGTTCACCCCCACACACACGGGTCCAACCATATTAACTATTTCAAAGTAATGCCCTTCCAGTAAATTACCAGACCAATGAAAGAGTTCAGCAAACTGCCCACAATCTATGTCTTCAAAGACTCTATTTTCACCTCAAAACTGTGTTTTCTGTATGTTACAAAGTCCTTCTCTATAAATTCCACTTCTCTTTCTTGGAAATGTCCTTTCTTTACAACTTCAAATTTTAGACTTATTCATGTGCAAATCTGTATCAGCAGACTTTAATTTGTAAACTGAATTCTAGCTGCATGTCTCCAACATGTTGTCTGGAAATTTCATACTGCACATTCCATCAATATTTAAGCTCAAACTATTCATTTCATTTTTTTCAACATTAATTTCTGAATTTCACTAATGGAGCATTTTCCCCAAACTCAAAATACCTTTGATTTTCATCTTTTATCTCTCGTATTCATCAATTTCAAAAATCTCATCAAGTCTTTCTTTAAATATTTTTTCTTTCAATTCTTTACATTTCTATTAACCCCATTAGCTCATGACTTTCCATTTTATTCCCAGATAGGGGGGAAAAAAAACAACTAATCTGCTTTTCTTCATAAAAGCATTCTTCGATAATTCATCTACAGTTAAATGAATACATTTGACAAATCTTATTTTTCAAGATTACTCCTCTAATCAAAATATTGAGAGATTTCCTCTTATTCATGGGACCAAACTATGAACTTTTAATAATGGCACTTAACTGCCCTCCATTCTCCAGAATCTGGTTTCAATTTACTGTGCCAGTACTCCCAGCTGTATTTGTTAGTCTACTCCAGCTGGAATGTTCACATATGGAGCATCTGTGCTTGTGAGAGATTGCTTTCTTTAATGGAGACTGGGAGGTAAGAAAGTCAGTGAATCTGCTCCTCCCCAAAAGCAATAAAATTATTGACAAAATAATAAACAATTACAGTCAACAATTACAGACCTATGGAAATTAACCAAATTCACAGAATAAATGAATAGATGAAAAGCATCCACTCAAGATATTCTACTAAACCTCAGTAAGAACAGCATGGACTGTATGTAGCACTTTAACTTTGAGCTGTTTGCATTCTTTGGAAAGAAAGTGTTAGTCCCTCAGTCGTGTCTGACTCATTGTGACCCAGGGATTGTAGCCTGCCAGGTTCCTCTGTCCTTGGATTTCTCCAGGCAAAAATACTGGAGTAGGTTGCCATTCTCTCCAGGGGATCTTCTTGACCCAGGGATCAAACCTAGATCTCCTGCTTTACAGGTGGATTCTTTACCACTAAGCCCCTAGGGAACCCAGTTGCATGGTAGGCATGAAATTCAGCAGGCTTATAGCCAACAGGGATGACTAATCTCTTTTAGGGAGTTCTGTTGACAGCCTCATCTTAGAGTACAATCTATAGTTTGGCAAAACTTTAGGACAATCTTCAGGAAAATCTCCTTTCTGAGAACTTTGAAGCCATTTAACTTGGAGCTTAGATCTGAAAAGCAAAGCAAAAAATAAACAACAGAAATAGCAACAAAAAATGTTTTCAAGAATTACTGAAGCCAATAGCATTTTACTCTAACATACACTGTGAGTACAGTTGGGGCAGACAAGAGTCTGGGCAAAAATTTAAAAGGAACCACTAAATTATTTATCTTCTCCATAGTAAACTGCCTTTTCCAGAGTGGCATGCACATGGAATCAAATACTATGCAACTTTTTCAAATTGGCTTCTTTCATTTAAAATATGGCTTAAAGATTCACCCATGTCTAGGCATTTCTTGAATAGTCATTTCTTTTTATCATTGGAGAGTGTTCCATGATATGTCATGTCATAGTCTGTTTTAATTCAACTACTGAAGGATGTCTTGGGTGCTTCCAGTTTGGCAATTATAAATATAGATGCTGTAAACACCCAAACATTGGCTTTTGTGTGCATACATTTTCAAATCATTTGGGTAGCTTTCTTGGAGGGTAATTGCTATGGTAAGACTGTGTTTAGTTTTATAAGAAATTGCTTGTTTTCAGTATAGCTATGTCATTTTGTACCCCACTGGCAGTGAATGAGAGCTCCATTTGCTTACTAGCAATCGGTATTGTCAGTTTTGTTTTTTAATTTCAAACGTTCCAACAAGTGTGTAATGGTATCTTATTGTTATTTCCACTTCCCTAATGACAAACGACAATTAGAATCTCTTTATGTCTATCAGATCTTTTGCCCATTTTAAACTAGGTTGTATCATAGACAGAATAAAGATCCCTTTCACTCCCAATATGTGGACATCCAAATTCCTGGAACCCTTAGAATTAATTTGTCAATACCAATAAATCTATTGGTTTTGGAGTATTAATATTATTATATATAAATTTTCAATGCTGGTTTATTAATTCTAGGTGATTTAATGTAGATTCCTTGGTGTACTGGAGTGGGGTGCTATTGCCTTCTCCGATATAAATAATCATATCATCTGCATAAACAATTTTTGTTTCTTCCTTTCTAATTAGTGTACATTTTATTTCTTTCACTGATTGCACAAGCTAAAACTTCTAGTATGAAACTGAATTGGAGTGATGAGAAAAGGACATCCATACTTTCTTCCTGATCTTGGGAGAATAAGTGTTTAGTTTCTCACCATTAAATAAATAACAACCGTAAGTCTATCGTAAATGTTCATTATTAAGTTAAGAAAGTTCCACTCTATTATTAGTTGCTGAAAATTTTTTATCCTGAATGTTGGATTTTATCAAATGCTATTTATGAGTCAATTAAACTGATCATATAATATTTCTTTAGAATGTAGATCAAGTGTTAGTCGCTCAGTCATCTCTGCTCTTTGCAAGCCCATGGACTATGTAGCCCTCCAGGCTCCTCTGTCCATGGCAAGAATACTGGAGGGGGTTGCCATTCTACAGTTTATTAAATTTGATGATTTTTAAAAATTTTAGCCAGATTTGCATAGTTGAACCAAATTTCACTTGATTAGGTATTAAGTCACAGAGTAAACCCTATAAGTATGAGGCAAGCCTGGCCATCCCTTTTTTTATTTCTGATATTAATAATTTTTGTCTTTTCTATTTTTTTCTTGGTTAACCTGGCTAGATATTTCTCAATTTTATTGATCTCTCCAGATAGCTAGCTTTTGGTTTTGTCATTTTGTGTGTTGCTTTATTTCCAGTTTGTTGATCTCAGTTCTAAATTTTATTATTTCCTTTATTCTGCTTGCTGTAGGCGTCATCTGTTCTTTCTCTACAATCCTCAAGTGGAAGCTTAGATTTTTAATTTTAGATCTTTCTTCATTTCTAATATATACATTTAATATTACAAATTTCCCTCTAAGCATTGCTTTTGCTGTATCCCACAATTTTTTTAAAGTTTTATTTATTTATTTTTGTCTATGCTAGATCTTCATTGCTGCACAGGTGTTTCTCCAGTCGTGGTAAATGGCTATTAGTCTAGTTGCAGTGCATGGGCTTCTCACTGAAGTGGCTTTTCTTGTTGCAGAGCGTGGGCTCTAAGGGTGTGGACTTCAGTAGTTGTAGCACATGGGCCTAGTAGTTGTGGCTCTGAGACTCTAAAGCATAGGCTTAGTAGTTGTGGTGCACGGGCCTAGGTGCTCCACAGTTTGTGGGATCCTCCTGGGCCAGGAATTGAACCTATGTCTCATGCATTGGAAGGTGAATTCTTTTCCACTGAAACACCAGGGAAGCCTCTCACCCAAATTTTTAATAGCATATATTTTTATTTAGATAAGTTATCTTTTATTTCTCTTGATATTACTTTTTGACCCATATGCTGCCTGGAAAATCCCATGGACGGAGGAGCCTGGTAGACTGCAGTCCATGGGGTCACTAAGAGTCGGACACGACTGAGCGACTTCACTTTCACTTTTCACTTTCATGCATTGGAGAAGGAAATGGCAACCCACTCCAGTGTTCTTGCCTGGAGAATCCCAGGGACGGTGGGGCCTGATGGGCTGCCGTCTATGAGGTCGCACAGAGTTGGACACGACTGAAGTGACTTAGCAGCAGCAGCTACTTAGAAGTATACTTCTTTTCCCAAATATTTGAATTTTCAGTTATCTATATGTTATTCATCTGTAATTCTACCATGGTATGAGAATATACTTTGTGAGATTTCATTTATTTATTTATTTATTTTGGTGTATTTTATGGTCCAGAATATTGTTGACATTGATGACTGTTCTAAGTGAAGTGGAGAAGTATGTATATCCTTCTCTGTTGGATGGAATATTCCATACATGTCAATTAGATAAAGTTGATTGACTTGTGCAGTTCAGTTCATCTGTATTCTCATTGATTTCCTGCCTGCTTGATGTATCAATTACTGACAGAGGAGTGTTGAAGTCTCCAACTATTACTGTAGATTTATTTCCCCTTGTAGAGCAGTTCTGTCCGTTTTTGTTTCATGTACTTTGGTGCTCTGTTGTTAGGTACATGAGCATTAAGAATTGTTTTGTTTTTTGAGGAATAGATTTCTTTATCATCACGTAGTGCCATTCTTCATCCATAATTTTTATTCTTAAGTCTGCTTTTTATGAAATTGATACAGTTATCCCAACTTTCTTTTGATTGATGTTATATTTCCCTTTAATTTTAACCTCTCTGTGCCTTTCCTTTTAAAGTGGATTTTTTTACAGACAACATACAGCTTGGTCTTGTTATTCTCAAGATACTCAACTAGATAAAACTGTGTTTACAGAATTAAAGTATAGCAACTATGTTTTATCAAAAGGAGAACTTCAAAAAAGATAGAGAAAAAATAATAATGACAATAATGATTTTATTGTGGCAAAAATGAAGTGTAAAATAGAAATTCTGGAAGTGAACAAGTGCAATAACTTAAATGAAAAATTTACCGGAGGTGCCTAACAACAGACTTGAGCTGGCAGGAAAACAACTAGTGAACTTGAACATAGTTTAATGAAGATAATCTAGAATGAGGAACATAAAGATAAAAGAACAAAGGAAAATTAACAGAGCTTGATAGATATGAGGGACAACATAGCAAACATTCACACATCAAGCATCCCAATGTGTGAATAAAGGAAGAACCAGAAGAACAGTACAGTGGTAAATCAGAAGAAAAATATTCGAATAAATGATTAATGAAATGTTCCAAAATTGAATGATATTTAACCTAAATATACTAGATGCTCAAGAAATTCCAAGTAGAATAACCTCAAAGGGACCTTCCACTTCATGTTGTTCAGTTCCCAGTTGTGTCCAACTCTTTACAACCCCATGGACTACAGCATGCCAAGGCCTCACAGTATCCTGAAGTTTGCCCAAACTTCATGCTCATTGCATCGGTGATACCATCTAGCCAACTCATCCTTTAGCACCCTCTTCTCCTTCTACTCTCAATCCTTCCCAGCATCAGGGACTTTTCCAATGAGTCTCCTGTTCACATCAGGTGACTGAAATACTGGAGCTTCAGCTTTAGCATCAGTCCTTCCAAAGAATATTCCTTTAAGATTGACTGGCTTGATCTCCTTGCTGTCCAAGGGACACTCAGAAGTCTTTTCCAGCACCACAGTTCAAAGGCATTAATTCTTTGGCACTCTACCTTCTTCATGGTCCAGGTCTCACAACAGGGAAGACCATAGCCTTGACTATACAGCCTTGACCATATCCTTGACTTTGTAGGCAGAGTGGTGTCTCTTTTTTTAAATACACTGTCTAGATTTGTCAGTAGCTTTCCTGCCGTAAAGCAGTCGTCTTCTGATTTCATGGCTGCAGTTAGCATCCACAGTGATTTTAGAGCCCAGAAGAGGAAATCTGTCACTACTTCCACATTTTCCCTTTCTAGTTGCAATGAAGTAATGGGGCCCAATGCCATGACTTTAGTTTTTTTTTTAATATTTAATTTTAAGCTGTTTTTTCACTCTCCTCCTTCACCCTCATCAAGGGGTTCTTTATTTCCTCTTCACTTTCTGCCATTAGAGTGGTCTCATCTGCATATCCAAGGTTGTTGATATTTCTCCTGTCTATCCCACTTCATACTTTTAGCAAACATAATGGAATTGAGAGATGGAAGAGTAAACCTTGAAGGCATCATGAGAAAAATGAGTCATCATATTCAAGGATCTTGTATAAAATCAGCTAACTCATCAGAAATCATTGTGGCCAGGAATCAGTGCTATGATATGCTAAGTCACTTAAGTCGTGTCTGACTCTGTGTGACCGCATAGACAGCAGCCCATCAGGCTCCCCCGTCCCTGGGATTCTCCAGGCAAGAACACTGGAGTGGGTTGCCATTTCCTTCTCCAATGCATGAAAGTGAAAAGTAAAATGAAGTCGCTCAGTCGTGTCTGACCCTCAGCGACCCCATGGACTGCAGCCTACCAGGCTCCTTGGTCAATGGGATTTTCTACTGGAGTGGGGTGCCATTGCCTTCTCTGCCAGGAATCAGAAGGAAAAATATATTCAAGTTTTGAAAGAAAAAGACTTTCAACCAGATAAAAATTATGTTTAATGAAAAGCTGGGAAATTTAGATAACCTCAGCTAAGCAGAGACCAACGAAAGTGATTATATGAATTTTTCATTGTATATGTGTGTGATAATGTTTCTAATATATAATGGAATAATATTCATAAAAAAGAACAACTATGGATGCTTCCTGTTACATGAATCAACTTCAAAAACATTTTAGTGAACTAATACATTTTCTGAAAGAATTATTTCACATAATACATTATGTGAAAGAATTCAAGAGACCACATATTTTATGATTCAATTTATAGAAAATATCAAAAGAAAAACTCCACAAAGCTATAAAGACAGCAAATACATTAGTAGTCACCCAGATGGAGCCAGGGAAAAGGAAGGGTAAACAGCAAATGTGCACAAACAGAATTTTGTTTTAGGGTGATAGAATGTTCTAAAATGGATTTATAAAGAAGACTTTACATTTAAATAGTAGCACATACAGTCTTATGGACTCTGTGGGAGAGGGAGAGGGTGGGAAG
>NW_011494770.1:713524-716948 GCF_000754665.1 Bison bison bison
TGAAGTCGCTCAGTCGTGTCTGACCCTCAGCGACCCCATGGACTGCAGCCTACCAGGCTCCTTGGTCAATGGGATTTTCTACTGGAGTGGGGTGCCATTGCCTTCTCTGCCAGGAATCAGAAGGAAAAATATATTCAAGTTTTGAAAGAAAAAGACTTTCAACCAGATAAAAATTATGTTTAATGAAAAGCTGGGAAATTTAGATAACCTCAGCTAAGCAGAGACCAACGAAAGTGATTATATGAATTTTTCATTGTATATGTGTGTGATAATGTTTCTAATATATAATGGAATAATATTCATAAAAAAGAACAACTATGGATGCTTCCTGTTACATGAATCAACTTCAAAAACATTTTAGTGAACTAATACATTTTCTGAAAGAATTATTTCACATAATACATTATGTGAAAGAATTCAAGAGACCACATATTTTATGATTCAATTTATAGAAAATATCAAAAGAAAAACTCCACAAAGCTATAAAGACAGCAAATACATTAGTAGTCACCCAGATGGAGCCAGGGAAAAGGAAGGGTAAACAGCAAATGTGCACAAACAGAATTTTGTTTTAGGGTGATAGAATGTTCTAAAATGGATTTATAAAGAAGACTTTACATTTAAATAGTAGCACATTTATTAAAGGGGCTTCCCAGTTGGCTCAGATGGTAAAGATCATTGAACTGTATCAATATATTTAAAAATAATGAATTAAATGCTATGCAAAGTATGACTTTAAAAAGTCATTTAAACAAAACAATGGAGTGGTGGGCAAGAAACTGTACATACAAAGATGGAGAAGACAGGATCTCCACCTTTATTAGCAACCAAAGTAGTAAGAGGAGGGAGAACTTCAGAAACCACTTCACCCCCCCATCAAAAATTGAAAAAAAAAAATCCATCAATGAATTACAATGGAATTTTCTGTTTGAAAGAAAGTTGAGTATTGAGGTTGCAGTTTGTCGTGTTTGAGGAACTGAAGTTCTTCTTATATAAAGCAGTTTAAAGGCTTAGATTATGATCTTTTTAAGACTTCCATAATGCAAGTGATAAAGTGAATACTACCTCAATCATCTCTATCATCCTTTATTTTGAGTCCATTGAAGATCAGTGATGACCACTGCTTGGCAGGCTGTGGGAAGTCAGGCTAATTCATTACCTGATCTGTCCTGTGTTTTGAGGGTACCATTCATCTCCCCATTTTTGAACACCTTTAATCACCTTACCTCTATCACCCTCCTTTTATAAAACTGTACTCTGATCTGGGGGGTAGCAACAAGTGAAAGTCATCTGACAAATTTGAAACAGAAAGGCATCTTTTGTGTAGTGTTTTAGAATCTATTATAACAGATCAATACTGAAAACCTGCAGTATGCACATAAGAAATGACAATTGACTGAACTAAGATCATGGCAGGGATGAAATTAAACAGAGGCAAAAAATAAATAATATTTAAAAGGTACACTTGCTACAATTGAGCATAAAATGACCTGCTAATTATCAAAGGGTAAATTTAAGGCATTTTATCATGTTCAAATGTTTAAAGCAAGATAATTATTGGGGGGAAAAAAAACCCTGTATTTTCAATAATGTTTAATTTTAGGTTATGATTCAAGGATAAAAATGTATGCAAAAAATATAAATATGCTGTTATACTGTACTTTGCAATTGAAATCACCATATCTTCTAAATTACAACACTGGTTGATATTGTTTAAAAGTGAAGCAGTTGGTATAAACAGTGTATCTTCCACAAAAAAACTTCTACTAATCAACACTTGAATATAAGCTACATTAATTTATAATTTTTTTTTTCTATTTTGTTTATTTCTGTATCTCCAAAGCTGAGAATGGTGGCTATATATTGCAGGTAAAATATACACTTTTGTTGAATAAATAGGTATGCACAAGAAATCAAGGGACAACCTCTTAAGAAGGAAATCTCTTATCACCAATGATATCAATGTTGAAGGAGTTATTTGAACTGAGATATCACAAATTGAAAATACATTCTCAGGACTTTGTAATAGAGTTAACCAGAAGGGGTCAGTACCATTCTACCTTGGACCCAAACATGATGAACTAGAGCTAAACAACTAGAAATATAAAATCCCTTCAAGAAGAAACAAAAAGAAATTTAAGTATCTAATCAGATGAAGTGTCCTCATATCATGCACAGAAACTCAGTAATTCCTATAACTGTAGTACTAGTAAAGCCAAATTATTCAGTAAGACTTGTGAAATAGTACATATGTCCTATGCATAATGCACTTGTGCAGCGATCCTGGCATTGCCTGAAGGTAACCAACTCATTTGGAATGACAGGATAAGGGGTATGAACATTTTCTAAATCTAACCTGCCAATGTTAATCTACAAGTTTTATTGTCACAGTTCTCATAATGATTTGTTGAGACTTCCTATGGGCTATTAACGATCATAAACGCTCTTACCATTTTCTAATATAATCCCACCAACATTCTGTAAGGCTGTTGTACAGATTAGGAAATTGAGAATTTAGAGACTTGCAGAAAGATAGCAGTAATTTTGTCTATTTCATTCAGTGCTAAATACCCAATGCTAAACTGAGGTGCCTGTTAAAGGCTGAATTGTGACCCACTGACTACCGGATCTTAATGATCCAGATGACCCTGATGGTGTGGTCAGTCAACTAGAGCCTGGCATCATGGAGTCTGAAGTCAAGTGGGCCTTAGAAAGCACTGCTACAGACAAGGTTAGTACATGTGATGAAATTCCAGCCGAGCTACTTCAACTCCTATCAGATGATGCTGTTAAAGTGCTACGCTTGATATGTTAGCAAATTTGGAAAACTCAAGACTGGCCACAGGACTGGAAAAGGTCAGTTTTCATTCAGACCCAACAGAAAGAGCAGTGCCAAAAAATGTTCAAACTACTGTACAATTGCACTCATTTCCCATGCTAGTAAAGATATGCTCAAATAGGCTTCAGAGCTATATAAATCAGGAACTTCCTTATGAACAAGCTGATTTAGAAAAGACAGAGGAACAAGAAACCAAATTGCCAACATTCATAGGGTCATAGAGAAAGCATGTGAATTCAGGAAAGTATCTACTACTGCTTCATTGACTACACTAAAGCCTTTGACTATATGGTTCACAATAAACTGTGGAAAATTCTTAGAGATGGGAATACCAGACCTCCTTACCTGCCTCCTGAGAAATCTGTGTGTGGGTCAAGAAGCAATAATTAGGACCTTACATGGAACAACTGACTGGTTCCAAATTGGGAAAGGAGTACAACAAGGCTCTCTGTTGTCACCCCATTTATTTAACTTATATGCGTCATGAGTACACCATGCAAAAATGCCAGGCTGGATGACTCACAAGCTGGAATCAAGATTGCCGGGAGAAAATATCAAGCAAATCTCAGATATGCAGATGATGCC
>NW_011494770.1:717048-717401 GCF_000754665.1 Bison bison bison
TGGGGAACACATGTATGCCTGTGGCGGATTCATTTTGATATTTGGCAAAACTAATACAATTATGTAAAGTTTAAAAATAAAATAAAAAAAAATAAAAAAAATAAAGGGGCTTCCCAGTTGGCTCAGATGGTAAAGATCATTGAACTGTATCAATATATTTAAAAATAATGAATTAAATGCTATGCAAAGTATGACTTTAAAAAGTCATTTAAACAAAACAATGGAGTGGTGGGCAAGAAACTGTACATACAAAGATGGAGAAGACAGGATCTCCACCTTTATTAGCAACCAAAGTAGTAAGAGGAGGGAGAACTTCAGAAACCACTTCACCCCCCCATCAAAAATTGAAAAAA
>NW_011494770.1:717501-724535 GCF_000754665.1 Bison bison bison
AAAATTAAGATTGCCTTTTACTTTTGAAACATTTATATTTGATGAAGTTGCTGTCTTGAGTTTAGTATTGATATTGTGAAAATGAATGCAATTTGGATTTCACATTTAAAAAAAAAAAAAAAAACTAAGATCATGGCATCAGGTCCTACCATTTCTTGGCAAATATATGAGGGAAAAGTAGAAGCAGTAACAGATTTTATCTTCTTGGACTCCAAAATCACTGCAGACCATGACTGCTGCTATTAAATTAAAAGATGCTTGCTCCTTGGAAGGAAAACTATGACAGACCTAGACAGTGTATTAAAAAGCAGAGACATCACTTTGTTGACATAGGTCCATATAGTCAAAGCTATGGTTTTTTCCAGTAGTCATGTACAGATGTGAGAATTGGACAGTAAGAAAGATTTAGTGCTAAAGAATTGATGCCTTTGAATTGTGGTCTTGGAGAAGACTCTTGAGAGTCTCTTGGTCTGCAAGGAGATCAAACTAGTTAATCCTAAAAGAAATCAGTCCTGAATATTCATTGAAAGGATTGATGCTGAAGCTGAAACTCCAATACTTTGGCTACCTGATGCAAAGAGCCAACTCACTGAAAAAAAAAAAAAAAAAAATCCCGATGCTGGGAAAGATTGAGGGGCAGGAAGAGAAGAGGATGGCTGAGGATAAGACGCCAGAGGATAAGATGGCAGAGGATAAGCATTACCAACTCAATGGACATTCATCTGAGCAAACTCTGGGAGATAGTGAAGGACGGGGAAGCCAGATATGCTGCCGTCCATGGGAACACAAAGAGTTGGACACGACTTAGCAACTGAACAACACCAACACTCTTCAAAATACATTTGTTGAGGCTTCAGTCCCTCCTCGGAATGTGACTGTATTTAGTGAAAACACCTTTAAAACTGTGATGGGATAAAATTGAGGTCATTAGAGTGTCCCCTCATCCAATTTGACTAATATCCTTTTAAGAAGTGGGAATTTGAACACACAAGGAAACATCATTGGTGCTCCTGAACAGAAGACACAAGAATGTATGGATACAAATGAAAGACCATATGAGGACACAGCAGGAAGTGGCTATCTGCAAGCCAGGAGAGAGTCCTCAGAATAAATCAACCCTGCTGAAATTTTGATCTTTAACTTGCAGCTTCTGGAACTATGAGAAATAAATTCTGTTGTTTAACTCACCTAGCATTTGGTACTTTGTCACAACACCCCACAACACCACAACACAACAACATCATAATAATACAGTGCCCATAAATATCTGTTGTATAAATTAAATATTTTGCCAAATTCATAAAATCTAGAATGTCTGTAATTAGTCCTCAGATTCCAAGCTGTTATACTTACCACTAGAACTTTCTAGCTTGGAGGAGCTAATCTTTTATGTTATTGCAGAAGCCAGATTCTTTAAGGGAATTCTAAATTAGGCACCTTCAATTTCAAATTTCTTTTGCCATAGGGATTTTTCAACAGTTTATTAAAGGTGCATATCTTTTGTAGTATAGATGTTTGAAATTACCTTTTCTTGGCGTTGATAACTTTATCATAGGCTCAACTGCAAAACATATGTTCAAGCTAATATAGCATTTATGGTTTAGGAATCCCAAGAAATAAAGAATGTTCCCTTCAACCAAGAAATCAGCAAGCAGAATGTAAATAAAATTAAACTAAATGCTGATCCATGGATCCAAGGAAACTTAAAGATAAATTATATATTTATATATTATTTACATATTTCTATACAGCGCGAACAGAATTAAAATTTTGGGTTACTTTCTCAACCACAAAAAACAGACATTTTTCAAAATATTTGAGGAAATTAAGTGTTAGAGTCATTCTAATTTCTCTTCCTGAATTTATCCCTCAAAAATCAAATGATTCAGTGGGCCAGATCTTCAACCTGACTATACCAGGATCTTGTGGTTTAGTAGTTGATCTCTCCATCTGAGCACAGAATTACCTGGAATCACTGGAACACAGAGTGTGATTGAATCACTCACCTGAAGAATGCAGGGAAGAAAATAACTAAATTTATAGGAACAAGGACAGCTGTAGTTGAACAAGCTATACAGGTAGATTTGGGTGGCAGAAACAATCAAAATAAATGAAATAAAATGCACAATAGTATTGCTTGAATTTATTCCTGAAGTAGTAGGTTTGTTTGTTTTTCTCCACGAAGAATTAAAGCTAAACTCATATAGTCTTTAGGAGAAGGCTGCAGGCCATGGTCAATATTTATTCCTAGGTGTGAATTGCAATCACACTTTTGATTCTACATTCACTTCACCTCAGGGATTTCCTACAGGGAAAGCATTTAATAATAATTGTGTAGGTCCTTACAAGTATAAATACCTTCTTAAATGTGATCACTGGATAATACATGAGTTAAGTTAGATAAGAATCTCTTTCTAAAAATTGTATTCTGTTGCTTTAGGGGATTATAATGCAATATATTCAGGAAGTTTATGACCAATAAAATGTGTCACTGCTGATCGTATCTGTGTGTCTGTGTCTGTGTCTGTGTGTGCCTCCTTCTTAGCCTCTGTTAGTAGCTTACCTACTGATGAACTGGAGCAGCCTTGTGACTTCCAAAAATAGCTTCCCCAAACCTCAGATTCTATTATTAGCAATTAGATAGATAACAACTAATCCGTATTCACTCTTCTAATTGCACTGCATCTGGGTTCTTCAAAGTCCCCTGCAATTTTGTCTTTTAAGAGTGTAAAAATGGGAAGCACAAAATCTACCACTCTTATTTTGTACAATTTTGTCAAAATTATGATTTAATAGCAATAGAATTTTCAACAGCTAGGCAATTTCCCCCTGTTTTTTATCCCAAAGTCACATCAAGTGAACCTGAGTCCATGATGAATGTCTACATTAAAGCTATCATTGCTAATGGTATTCCATATCATTTGTCTTTGGTTCCGTGGGACCAAATTACAATCACCACATGACTGTAGCTTATCTTGTGATTAATGATGGTTTTACTAAGTCACTGACAGTGAAGCTACTGGGAGGAAAATGGTAATATGGTTTGAAATTTTAAATTGCACATTTAAAAAATCATTACCTGGTTTTCAAAGAGATGGTTAATTTGTACATGATAGGGGGTAAAAAGCTGGTTCTTTTAGCCACTAGAGGAAAGAATTTCTCAAGACAATTATTCCAAGTTTTAAAGGTCATAAGTAAAATGCTATAAATAACAAGATGAATCCAAATTAGACTCAAACATCTGTCACAAAGGATATTGGGTTTTTTTCAGATGAATAAAATTTTAAAATACAAAAAATGCAAAGACTCAGATATACTCCAATAGCAAATAAGATTGGGTAATGTATTAAAGAGTATTCTACATGATATATTGTAGGTTCAGAAAATTGCTCTGCACCATTTCCTTGAGAGTCATTGATGCACATCTAAGTCATTAGTGAAGGAATATTATCAACATTCACTGGACTTTTGATATTTTCTTCTAAATTACCTCAGCCTCAAAACGAATATGAACTTACATTATTACTACAGGGACTAATTGGCATTAGTTCGCTATAAGCAAAAGATATTTCTAAATTCATTTTGCTTCAGGAAATAGATGGCCAGTACCAGAGAAAGTTGTTTTGATTGCAGCTTTATCTCTTTTTCTACATGAAATTTTAAACCTTTTTGCAATAGCAGCCTCAGTTAAAGTTCCATAATAGACAATTTGCAACTCAAATGCCCATAAAATAACCTCAAAACTCTGAAGATAAGTCATAAATGGTTTTGTCCTCCAATACGTTGGTATAAATAGAACAGAAGAATCAAACTTCATTTCTAGCCCTTCTACAAGTCAATTGACCATATCTTCTCTGATTGAAATGGTCAAAATATGTTCATCTCTCAAAAGCCCATAATCATCCAAGTGAGTGCAACACTAACAATGCTAGCTTAGATTGTTATTTTATTTCTGTGCTTTTCATGCTATGTTAGCTACAGAAAAAATACTTTTCTCTAGTAGTGTGTTGATTCTTTATATAATCTTGGGCTGAAATATTTTATCTAATGTTTGATATGATAGTGTCTGAAAGAATAAGAGCATCCAATAATTTGAATTTCCTTGACATTCTTAAAAAGCATATATATGATAATGGCATACATTTTTAGTGAGAGTCATCAAAATGTTGGGGGCCTCATTGTTTCATCTGGGCAAGTGATCAATTCTACTTGTGCTCACTCTGCTGTTTAGAAGACTAATTGTTGTAGCAATTTTAGCTGATTTTAATGTTCTAAGAGCACTTAATGAAGATCATTAAACATTTATTAGAAGCATATTTGCTTCTACGAACCTCTAAAACAAGAGCAGTATTGCATTTTAACCATTTATTTTTTAGTGATGATATTGATGGTGCTTATAAAGTGATATATAATTTTCTTGATATAATCATTTAATGTGTTATTTCAAATAAACAGGAAGATGGCATTAATGATGTAGTCTGCATGAGTGATGACAATTAACACTTATGCTAGTTATTTTTGTTGTTGTTGTTCAAAAAGCTAAGTTAAAGAGACATTTTAGGCTATTACACAAAAGAGTAAAATCAATTTAAAAAAGAAAAGAAAGAAAAGAAAATTTATTAAAGAACTGTCATTGGAATGGTTGCATGATGGCTTCTGAGGATTTACACTTCCAACATTTACACTTACAACAGAGTAAGTGAAAACCAAACAAAACTTAATCATTAAAATTATCTGGAAATTGTATTAAAGACTATAGCCAGTAAAGAAATATTTATTTTTAAAAGTCTACTAAAGTTTCATAATAGCAGTGAGAGGCTATAACATTTGAACAAAAACTGTTTGCTCACTCACCCCCTTCTTAGCTCAACCAAATGGGAACTCTGCATGAGATTAGTATCAGTCAAGAACTTAAGACTGACTCTATTCCCACTTCCCAGTTGGAGGTCTACTTTTCTTAGAAGATCAGGATGTCACTGTTTCTCAACTGCCTTACAAATAACTGAGTCTAAGAGATGGGAGGGAACATTTTTTGCATAGCCTCCATGGCAGTAGAAGAAAAAGAAAATCATAGAAGGAGATAGTTCTTGGTTTCTTCCCAAAATGACAAACTACTTTTGTAGTAGGGTGTAGAAAAATGGAAGGTTTAAATATACTCTTAGAAACAATAGAGGATGTGGTGAAAGGAAGTTGGAAAGAGAGTCATACATTTATTAAAGATATATGCTAAATTGGATGGGCTCATTTGCCAAAGAGAACCTGAGAAAGAGAAACAGCTTGGAGGAGACCTCCTGGAGTAGAATAAATCACAAATACTGACCTGTGCAACCATTCCTTCAAAGGAACCTACATTTGAATTAGTCTGTGAAGCAATCTATGATCCAGAGCATTGTTGAAAATGATAAAGCCAACAACTAATAATTACTGGATCTCAATAGTGGGTGATCACAAATGATGGATCTTCAGTTCAGTTCAGTTCAGTTGCTCAGTCGTGTCTGACTCTTTGGAACTCCATGAATCGCAGCACGCCAGGCCTCCCTGTCCATCACCAACTCTTGGAGTTCACTCAGACTCACGTCCATCAAGTCGGTGATGCCATCCAGCCATCTCATCCTCTGTCGTCCCCTTCTCCTGCCCCCAATCCCTCCCAGCATCAGAGTCTTTTCCAATGAGTCAACTCTTCGCATGCGGTGGCCAAAGTACTGGAGTTTCAGCTTTAGCATCATTCCTTCCAAAGAAATCCCAGGGCTGATCTCCTTCAGAATGGACTGGTTGGATCGCCTTGCAGTCCAAGGGACTCTCAAGAGTCTCCTCACTGTTCAAATAAAGAAATAGTCAAAGAAAACCCTGCAAAAACAGTTGTTTTTCCAAAACTGACTCAAGGTGCCCCTTTAGATACAACATCAAAAAACTCAATAATGAGAGAACAACATAGATCTAACTAAAATAATTCAGCCAGTCCCTAAGCAAATAAGCAAACACATAAAAATAACAAGTTTGGAGTTGGGTGGGGGGTGGGTACAGTACCCAAAGTTGTTACAATATATTATCTAAAATGTCCAGTTTTCAACAAAATTTCTAGAACATCCGAAGAAAGAAAAAACTGTGACTCATATACCAGAAAAAAACTCCACATGCAACAGAAACTGTCCATGAGAGTATCTTAATGTCGCATTAAAAAAAAAGACTTCAAAGTAAACATTTTAAACATATTCAGAGAAATAAAGGAAAGCATGATTAAAGAAGGAAAGTATGCTGACAATAACTAGATAGAAACTACGTATTACAAAAGATCCAAATGGGAATTCTAGAGTTGAAAAATAAAACTGAGATGAAAAATGGACCAGAAGACCTCAACTGCAGATTTATGTGCTTGAATTAGTGAACTTGAAAATAGATTAATTAAAACAATGCAAGTGAAGAGAAAAAAAAATTCAGAAAAATGTGAACAACATTAAGCGCAACACACACATCATGGAAATATCAAAAATAGAGATGAAAGAAAGAAAGAGAAAACGTATTCAGTGAAATGTTGGCTGAAAACTTTCCAATTTTGTTGTAGAACAATAATCTACACATCCAGGAAATTTAATAACTCCAAGAAAGGTAAAGGCAAAGAGATTCACAAACATATATATCATAACTAAAATACCAAGAGTCAGAAACAAGGAAAAATTATTGAAGGCAGTAAAAGAAAAATGATGCATCATTTACAAAGGAAGCCCAATAAAATTAACAGACTCCTTATCAAAAAATTCTGAAAGAGATGGGATTATCAGACCACCTGACCTGCCTCTTGAGAAACCTGTATGCAGGTCAGGAAGGAACAGTTAGAACTGGACATGGAACAACAGACTGGTTCCAAATAGGAAAAGGAGTACATCAAGGCTGTATATTTTCACCCTGCTTATTTAACTTATATACAGAGTACATCTTGAGAAATGCTGGGCTGGAAGAAGCACAAACTGGAATCAAGATTGCCGGGAGAAATATCAATCACCTCAGATATGCAGATGACACCACCCTTATGGCTG
>NW_011494770.1:724635-730614 GCF_000754665.1 Bison bison bison
GAAAGTGAAAGAGGAGAGTGAAAAAGTTGGCTTAAAGCTCAACATTCAGAAAACGAAGATCATGGCATCCAATCCCATCACTTCATGGCAAATAGATGGGAAATAGTGGAAACAGTGGCTGACTTTAATTTTCTGGGCTCCAAAATCACTGCACATGGTGATTGCAGCCATGAAATTAAAAGAGGCTTACTCCTTAGAAGAAAAGTTATGACCAACCTAGACAGCATATTAAAAAGCAGAAGCCAAGGCTATGATTTTTCCAGTAGTCATGTTTGGATGTGACAGTTGGACTATATAAAGAAAGCTGAGCCTGAAGAAATGATGCTTTTGAACTGTGGTGTTGGAGAAGACTCTTGACAGTACCCTGGACTTCAAGGAGATCCAACCAGTCCATCCTAAAGGAAATCAGTCCTGAGTGTTCATTGGAAGGACTGATATTGAAGCTGAAACTCCAATACTTTGGCCACCTGATGCAAAGAGCTGACTCATTAGAAAAGACCCTGATGCTGGGAAAGATTGAGGGCAGGAGGAGAAGGGGATGACAGAGGATGAGACAGGTTGGATGGCATCACCGACTCAGTCAATGGGCATGAGTTTGGGTGAACTCCGGGAATTGGTGATGGACAGGGAGGCCTTGTTTGCTGCGGTTCATGGGATCACAAAGAGTGAGACAGGGCTGAGCAACTGAACTGAACTGTACTATCATAAAAAGTGAACGCTAGACCACAGTGGGTTAAAACATATTCAAAGTGCTCAAAGGATAACAACACAACAAAAATCAAGACTTTTTGATTTTTGATAAAATCAGAATTGATCGATTGGTTTTTTGTTTTGGATAAAGTTCACCCGGACTTCCCTGGTGGCTCAGAGGTTAACACAAACGCATCTGCCTGCAATGCAGGAAACCTGGGTTCGATCCCTGGGTTGGGAAGATCCCCTGGAGAAGGAAATGGTAACCCACTCCAGTATTCTTGCCTGGAAAATCCCATGGACAGAGGAGCCTGGTGGGCTACAGTCCACGGGGTAGCAAAGATCGGACACGACTGAGTGACTTCAAAGCTCACCCACCTTTAAAGAAATACTAAAGGAAATCCTTCGTTTGAAAGCTTACAGGTGTACAGATAGTACCAGTAATGGTAATTAAGCAATAATAAAAGACAGCAGAAATGTACATTTTCACACTGTCTTAATTGATTCAAAAAGCAAGTGAATAAAACAATGCATACACAGTATTTTATTGAGCCTATATCATGCAGAAGTGGAATATATTTGCCAGTGTGCTATACTTGGTCACTCAGTCCTGTCCAGCTCTTTGTGACACCATGGACTGCAGCCAGCCAGGCTCCTATGGACAGGGGATTCTCCAGGCAAGAATACTGGAATGGGTTGCCATGCCTTCCTCCAGGGGATCTTCCCAATCAGGGATTGGACCCAGGTCTATGCATTGCAGGCAGATTCTTTACCCACTGAGTCACCAGGAAAGTCCAAGAATATGGTAGGTAGCCTATCCCTTATCTTTCCAATCCAAGAATCAAACCGGGGTCTCCTGCATTGCTGGCAGATTCTTTACCAGCTGAGCTAACAAGGAAGCCCCTATATTTCCCAATAACAGCACAAAAATGGTGGTTGAGAGCATGTATTGAGCTAAAAAAATGATCATGTATAATAGTAACTTGAATCCACAGAACAAATGAAGGGAAACAGAAATGGTAAATCAGAAGGTTAATACAACAAAAGCTACATATAAAAAATTCACAATGGTCTGTTTTGAAACTTTGCAGATTAAACATAATCATTGGATATGTAATAAAACTGCTTAACTTTTGGTTTCATTTGTAATATAGATATTGGTTTGGTAACAATGTGGCTTAAATTAATCCATATTAGTAAAAGTTAAAATCATTATTTACTCTCTTAAAAATCAAATATTTTACTAAAATACATTTTGTAGATTAACATATATAAAATTTCTTATTTGGGTTTCTATTATTATATTAGGATAATCACCATAAAGTTTTTAAAAAACAACTGTAAATTGCATTTGTGAAGATCCACAGACTGAAACAAGCCCTTACAACAAATGATTTTTTACTTACAAAATATATAACATATAGACTAAGTGTGATTATTTTACCTGTGCAAACCCTTTGAATCTTAAATAATTGACTCTTATGTGAAGCCTATGCAGTACCGTTCAGATATATGCCATAATAGGCATTCATTGATTTTAACATTAATAATGGCAAGAATTCATCTTGCACATGTGCAAAGTTCACATTGTAATTGAGACAAGAGTGAGAAAGTTTAGATGTTATCATAGAGTCATCTAGCTCACTTTTCTGCTCCTAAGAAGCATTATTAAATTATCTCACATATTATGAAAAAGTATAATGTTTTAAGCCACAACCAGATTAAGAAAAGTCCCTGAGAAACTCTTCCAAATATGTAACCATTATTAACATTTGAAATAATTTTAATATGACCTAAATAAATCTATCATTAGTGTATTTTTAGTTCATGTAGAAAATGTTCCTTGATATTGTAATGTATCCATTCATCACTTTTAAAAGCAAATTTTCAAAGAAAAGTTTAAGAAAAAAAAAACCTTTAAAGAATGGAAGGTTGGGATCTCAAGGTGTTGCTTTAATTGTGGATATTATAATTACTGAGATATTTCTGTAGTCTGTCTCTCTGAAGTTGAAAGCAGAAAAAAAATGAAGGTAGAATAGAATCTCAAGAAAGACTACACAGCTTTCAACATATCTTCCTCAGTCAACCAAATTGTTATTAAAAGGTGAACTAGATCTTGACATGGAGTATCTTATGAATGTTGTAGTGCTTGACATATATTTGATGAAAGGAAGGTATCTCACACCTGATAATTCAGCGGGTGAAGAATCTGCCTGCAATGCAGGAGACACAAGAGACAGGTTTGATCCCTGGGTTAGGAAGATCCCCTGGAGAAGGAAATGGCAATACCCTCCAGTATTCTTGCCTGAAAAACCCCATGGACAGAAGAGGCTGGCAGACTACAATCCAAACGGTCGCAAAGAGTTAGATACAACTGAGAGACTAAGCATTCACATTTTCAAAGCAATGAAGTAAAGCAGAAAATGAAGTGTAACAATGATTGTGTTAGAATTCATGCCTACCAACATTTTCATAGAGAGGATGTGCTGTGCCAGCTATACATCGAAATGCCAGATTTTAACTCTAGTTCAATCAGAATATTTCATTGTTCCAGACATTTTTCTTCCTTCACCTAAAAGCCATTTTTGAGAGATGTGACTCATGGGAGTATAAGGAAGCTTGTATTACAAGAGGGAATCAATGAGGTCACCCATAAGGGAGACATAGCTCAGATCTCTTCTCTCTGTATTCTCTTTCAACCTGCTCCTTTCTGTTTTTCCTCTCATTCTGACTTGGATATACCTTTCCATCACATACAGGTTTTTCCTAAATGCTTAATTGAATAAACTGTATAAGGGGATTGATATAATATGAAATCTAAAGGACTCTCCAGACAGCTGCCTCTGTCTGCCAGGCATCGTTTATAAACCTTTCTAATGGGATGCTACCTGTCAACTGCCAGTATGTTGAAAGAGATCTTTTCACAAAACAGGGTTGCCTGCCACAGTGTAACTGTCTTTATTGTGGTATTTGTGGTAACTTGTTTAAAAAGATCAAGCCATCACCACACTCAAACCACAGACTTTGGATATTCACACATCTGGTCTAAAGCTCTATTTTGTTTTAAACTCTAAAGTGGGTGAATTAAAGCAAAAACAATGCCCAGTTACAGATGTAACTGGTGATGGAAGTAAAGATCGATGCTGTAAAGAACAATATTACATAGGATCCTGGAATGTTAGGTCCATGAATCAAGTCAAATTGGAAGTGGTCAAACAGGAGATAGCAAGAGTGAACATCGACATTTTAGGAATCAGTGAACTAAAATATTTTTGCTGACTGTATTGAGCTTCTCCATCTTTGGCTGCAAAGAACATAAACACTCTGATTTCAGTACTGACCATGTGGTGATGATCATGTGTAGAGTCTTCTCTTGTGTTGTTCGCACAGGGTATTTGCTATGACCAGGGCCTTCTCTTGACAAAATTCTGTTAGCCTTTGACCTGTTTCATTTTGTTCTCCAGGGACAAATTTGCATGCTACTCCAGGTATCTCTTGGCTTCCTACTTTTGAATTCCAGTCCCCTATAATGCAAAGGACATCTTTTTTGTGTGTTAGTACTAGAAGGTCATTGGAAGGACTGATGCTGAAGCTGAAACTCCAATACTTTGGCCAACTGATGGGAAGAGTTGACTCATTTGAAAAGACCCTGATGCTGGGAAAGATTGAAGGCCGGAGGAGAAGGGGACGACAGAGGGTGAGATGATTGGATGGCATCACCAACTCGATGGACATGAGATTGAGTAAGCTTCAGGAGTTGGTGATGGACAGGGAAGCCTGGCATGCTGCAGCCCATGGGGTCACAAAGAGTTGGACATGACTGAGCCACTGAACTGAACTGTCCTAAAATGGACCGGAATAGGTGAATTTAATTCAGATAACCTTTATATCTACTACTGTAGGCAAGAATCCATTAGAAGAAATGGAATAGCCCTCATAGTCAACAAAATAGCCAAATGCAGTACTTGGGTGCAATCTCAAAAACGACAGATGATCATTGTTCATTTCCAAGGCAAGCCATTCAATATCACAGTAATCCAAATCTATGCCCTAACCAGTAATGCCAAAGAAGTTGAAATTGAATGGTTCTATGATGATCTACAAGACCTTCTAGAACTAACACCAAAAAAAGTTTCCCCATTCTTCATAAGGGGATTATAATGCAAAAGTAGGAAATCAAGAGATGCCAGGAGTAACAGGCAAGTTTGGCTTTGGAGTACAAAATGAAGCAGGGCAAAACCTAACAGCATTTTGTCAAGAGAATGCAGTGGTCATAGCAAACACCCTCTTCCAATAACACAAGAGAAGACTCTACACATAGACATCACCAGATGGTCAATACTCACCATCATTATATTTATTTCAGGCAAAGATGGATAAGTTCTATACAGTCAGAAAAACAAGATCAGGAACTGACTGTAGCTCAGATCACGAACTCTTTATTGCCAACTTCAGTCAGTTGAGTTCAGTCACTCAGTTGTGTCCGACTCTTTGCAACCCCATGATTTGCAGCCCACCGGGCCTCCCTGTCCATCATCAACTTCCAGAGTTCACTCAGACTCATGTCCAATGAATCAGTGATGCCATCCAGCTATCTCATCCTCTGTTTTCCCCTTCTCATCCTGCCCCCAATCCCTCCCAGCATCAGAGTCTTTTGCATTGAGTCAATTCTTCGCATGTGGTGGCCAAGTATTGGAGTTTCAGTTTTAGCATCAATCTTTCCAAACAACACAAAGGACTGATCTCCTTTAGAATGGACCGGTTAGATCTCCATGAAGTCCAAGGGACTCTCAAGAGTCTTCTCCAATACCACAGTTCAAAAGCATCAATTCTTCAGCGCTCAGCTTTCTTCACAGTCCAACTCTCACATGTATACATGACCACTGGAAAAACGATAGCCTTGACTAGACAGACCTTTGTTGGTAAAGTAATGTCTCTGCTTTTTAACATGCTATCTAGGTTGGGCATAACTTTCCTTCCAAAATGTAAGCGTCTTAATTTCATTATTTTATGATAATTTCATAATCACCATCTACAGTGATTATGGAGCCCAAAAAAATAAAGTCTGCCACTGTTTCCACTGTTTTCCCATCTATTTTCCATGAAGTGATGGGACCAGATGCCATGATCTTCGTTTTCTGAATGTTGAGCTTTAAGCCAACTTTTTCACTCTCCTCTTTCACTTTCATCAAGAGGCTCTTTAGTTCCTTTTCACTTTCTGCCATAAGGGTGGTGTCATCTGCATATCTGAGGTTATTGATATTTCTCCCGGCAATCTTGATTCCAGCT
>NW_011494770.1:730714-730905 GCF_000754665.1 Bison bison bison
TCTCATGATGTACTTTGCATATAAGTTAAATAAGCAGGGTGACAATATACAGCCTTGATGTACTCCTTTTCCTATTTGGAACCAGTCTGTTGTTCCATGTCCAGTTTTAACTGTGGCTTCCTGACCTGCTGCTGCTGCTGCTGCTAAGTCACTTCAGTCGTGTCCGACTCTGTGCGACCTCATAGACGGCA
>NW_011494770.1:731108-735989 GCF_000754665.1 Bison bison bison
CGTGTCCGACTCTTAGCGACCCCATGGACTGCAGCCTACCAGGCTCCTCCATCCATGGGATTTTCCAGGCAAGAGTACTGGAGTGGGGTGCCATTTCCTTCTCCGTTCTGACCTGCATATAGACTTAAATGAAAAAAATAGGGAAAACCACTAGACCATTCAGGTATGACCTAAATCAAATCCCTTACGGTTATACAGTGAAAGTCACAAATAGATTCAAGGGAATATATCTGATAGACGAGAGCCTGAAGAACTATGTTTGGAGGTTCATGATATTGTACAGGAGGGGGTTTCAAAACCATCCCCAGGAAGAAGAAATACAAAAGGCAAGATGGTTACCAGAGGAGGCCTTACAAATAGCTGAGAAAAGAAGAGAAGTGAAAGGCAAAGGAAAAAAAGGAAAGGTATATCCATCTGAATGCAAATCTCCAAAGAATAGCAAGGAAAGATAAGAAAGCCTTCCTCAGTGGTCAGTGCAAAGAAATAGTGGAAAACAATAGAATGAGAAAGACAAGAGATCTCTTCAAGAAAATCAGAGATACTAAGGGAACATTTCATGCAAAGATGGACACAATAAAGGACAGAAATGGTATGGATCTAACAGAAGCAGAAAATATTAAGAAAAGGTGGCAAGAATACATAAAAGAATTATGCACAAAAAAGGATCTCATGACCCAGATAGCCACAATGGTATGATCACTCACCTAGAGCCAGACATCCTGGAATGTGAAGACAAGTGGATCATGGGATATCACTATGAACAAAGCTAGTAGAGGTGATGGAATTCCAGCTGAGCTACTTCAAATTCTATGCTGTTGAAGTACTGCACTCAATATGCCAGCAAATTTGAAAACCTCAGCCAGTGGCCATGGAACAGAAAAAGTCAGTTTTCCTTCCAATCCCAAAGAAAGGCAATATCAAAGAATGTTCAAAATACCTCACAGTTGCACTTTTCTCACATGCTAGCAAAGTAATGCTCAAAGTTCTCCAACATAGGCTTCAACAACATGTGAACCAAGAACTTCCAGATGTATAAGCTGCATTTAGAAAAGACAGAGAAACCCAGATCAAATTGACAAAATCCACTGGATCTCAGAAAAAGCAAGAGAATTCCAGAAAAACATCTACATCTGCTTCATTGACTACACTAAAGCCTTTGACTGTAGTTGGATCACAACACACTGTGGAAAATTCTTCAAGAGATGGGAATACCAGACCACCTTACCTGCTTCCTGAGAAACCTGTATGCAGGTCAAGAGGCAACAGTTAGAACCAGACATGGAATAATAGACTGGTTCAAAATTTGGAAATGGGTACGTCAAGACAGCATATTGTCACCCTGCATGTTTAACATAATATGCAGAGTACAGCATGCGAAATGCTGGAGTGGATGAAGCACAAGCTGGAATCAAAATTGCCAAGAGAATATCAACAACCTCAGATATGCAGATGATACCATCCTTATGGCAAAAAGTGAAGAGGAACTAAAGAGCCTCTTGATGAAGGTGAAAGAGGAGCGTAAAAAGAAGCTTAAAACCTAACATTCAAAAAGCTAAGATCATGACATCTGGTCCCATCACTTCATGACAAATAGATGGAGAAACAGTGGAAAGAGTGAGAGACTATTTACCTGGACTCCAAAATCACTGCAAATGGTGACTACACCCATGACATTAAAAGATGCTTGCTCCTTGGAAGAAAAGCTATGGGAAACCTAGATAGCACGTTAAAAAGAAGAGACATTTTTTTGCTGTCAAAGATCCATCTAATCAAAGCTATGGTTTTTCCAGTAGTCATGTATGGATATGAGAGTGGACCATGAACACTGAGCGCCAAGAAGTTGATGCTTTTGAACTGTGGTGTTGAAGACTCTTGAGAGTTCCTTGGACTGCAAGATCAAACCAGTCAATCTTAAAGGAAACTAATATTGAATAGTCATTGGAAGGACTATGCTGAAGCTCCAATACTTTGCATTGATCTATTTACCTATCTCATGTGAATGCAATGATAGTTTATTGAAACTTTATAGTAAAGCTTAAAATCATGTGTTGAAACGTCTCTAACTTTGTACATGTCTTTCAAAATTGTGTCAATGTCCTTTTCTGCTAATCCTATTTTCTCTCACATTCTAAGATTTATTTTCTCCCATTTATTGGCCAAATTTTCCTGCTTCATTTACACATCTAGTTATTTTTTTTGGTTGCATACTGAATCTACTGATTCTAACATTGTTTAGTATCTAGTTTTTGTTCTCAATTAATGTTGCTATTTCAGTAGAAAGTTAAGTTACTTTAGAATCAGGTTGGTCCTTGTGAAGTTTTTTTTAAGTTTATGAGTTTAGGGTTGTCATGACTATGGAACTAGTTAACCCCATAAATCTTTTCCTTGTGCATCCTTTCCTGGAAGTTCTGAATATTTGCCAAGCTCTCCCCATTCTGGCTGGTGGAATACCAACTATCAGCTAAAGTGGACAGAGCTTGGAGAGCATGCCGAGCTTCCAGGAAAGGACCACCAAAGAAATACTTTAAGAGGTTAAACTAATCCCATATTCATGACAACTCTGGGGTAAAGAATCTGCCTACAGTGCAGGAGACGCTGGTTCTACCCCTGAGTCAAGAAGATCTCCTGGAGGAGGAAATGGCAACCCACTCCAGTATTCTAGCCCGAAAAATTCCATGGACAGAGGAGTCTGGCAGGCTGCAGTCCATAGGCTCACAGAGTCAAGCACAACTGAGTGACTGAGCATGCATGCATCTCAGCTGTCTCACAGCAGTGTATTGCTTCTGAGAATTGCTCAGTTTATGCATTCTCTAGTAGTTTCTTGCACAGCCTGGTGTATCCTTTGGTATTTGGCAAAAGTAGCAAAACGGAGCTTGGGTGTTTGACAGAAGTTAAAGATAGCCATGTGCATGTTTCCACAGCTTTTTCTCTGTATAGGTTCTGATGTGTGTATATGTGTGTATTTTATTTTTAATTGGAGGATCATTGCTTTACAGTATTGTGTTGGTTACTGCCATACAACTAGAATCAGTCATAAGTGCATGTATGCATGCATGCAAAGTCACTTCAGTTCAGTTCAGTTCAGTTCAGTTGCTCAGTCTTGTCCGACTCTTTTCGACCCCATGAATCGCAGCACGCCAGGCCTCCCTGTCCATCACCAACTCCTGGAGTTCACTCAGACTCACGTCCATCGAGTCAGTGATGCCATCCAGCCATCTCATCCTCTGTCGTCCACTTCTCCTCTTGCCCCCAATCCCTCCCAGCATCAGAGTCTTTTCCAATGAGTCAACTCTTCGCTGAGGTGGCCAAAGTACTGGAGTTTCAGCCTCAGCATCATTCCTTCCAAAGAAATCCCAGGGCTGATCTCCTTCAGAATGGACTGGTTGGATCTCCTTGCAGTCCAAGGGACTCTCAAGAGTCTTCTCCAACACCACAGTTCAGGCATGTACAATTCTTTGTGACACTGTGGACTGTAGCCCACCAGGTTCCTCTATCCATGGGATTCTCCAGGCAAGAATACTGGACTGAGTTGCCATACTCTCCTCCAGGGGATCTTCCTGACCCAGGGATTGAACCTGTTTCTTCTGCATTACAGGCTGAGTGAAATCTTTACTTCTGAGCTGCTGGGGAAGCCTATGTATATGTATGTATATGTACATATTCCCTCCCTCTTAAATCTCCCTCCTACCCCACCCCTATCCCACTTCTCTAGGTTGCCACAGAGCTCCAGGCTGTATATTTCTTATTCTTTTAGATACTAACCCACAAATGCCATCTGTCACAACACTTTTTAACTGAAGGGTAATTTCTGCTGTACAACATTATTAATCAGCTATAAGTATACATTTATCTCCTCTCTCTTGAATTCCCTCCCACCCACCCCAAATGACCTCTCTAGGTCATTACAGAGCATGGAACTGAGCTCAGTGTGCTATGCAGCAGCTAGCTGTTTATTTTACACATGGTAGTGTATATATATATATATGTCAATGCTACTGTCTCAGTTCATCCCACCCTCTCCTTCCCCCACTGCATCCACAAGTTTTCTCTCTATATCTGTGTCTCTATTCTGGCCCCACAAAGAGGTTCATCGATACCATTTTTCTAGACTACACCCACATATATATATATATGTGTGTGTGTGTGTACTTAATATATAGTATTTATATTAATATATGTATATTAATATATAGTATTTAACAATTTTTAAGCTCTGATCTTTGCCTCCTCCACTCAGTGTGCGGACCATGCTTTGTTAAGGTCCAGGAGTTTCCTCCAAGCAGAACATCAGGCTTTTTTCTTCTTCTCAAGAATTAAAATTCTTCACTCTCTGTGATTCTGTGTGGAAATGTTTGCTTATTTGTTGTTTTGTTGTGTTTCTTTTCTACCTGTCTGCAGTAGGAGGACAAATATAGCACCAGTTACCTCATCACAGTCAGTGGAGCAACCTCTTCAATTTATTTTCAAGACTTGCATAACACTGTCAAAGTCTAAAAGCAGAGTACACAGATAAAGCCGAGCTCAGTTTTATTTAAGAATAGGAATGCAATGATCTTAAACAAAGTAGTGTCAATCCCAGCATTAAAAACTACTTCCCTAGCCCTAATATCATTGTTTCAGGGATTATATAATAATTGAATGTTATAAAATCTTAGCATCACATATGTAGGTTAAAGAAGAAAAATCCTTTCCGTTTTCATAATAAGTCCCAACAAATCTTCAGTATGGAGTTACTAAAAATTAAAGCATATGCTTAACATAATAAAGCATATCCATTTCAAGTCAGAAATTAGTACCATAAAATAGAATTAAATGTGAAATGATTTTCAATAAATATACAAACAGTAGAAAAGTACTGATGTCATCACTAATATTCAATGT
>NW_011494770.1:736089-758817 GCF_000754665.1 Bison bison bison
TCAATGTACATATATATGTGAAAGTTGCAGCGATGTTCAAGTCTTTGCAACCCATGGACTGTAGCCCCCAGGCAACCCTGTCCATGGGATTTTCCAGGCACGAATACTGGAGTGAGTTGCCATTTCCTTCTCCAGGGGATCTTCCTGAACCAGGGATTGAACCCAGGTCACCCACATTGCAGGCAGACTCTTTACCATCTGAGTCACCAGGGATCCCTTGCACTAATTTGAGCACTATGGTACATGTAGTGGTAGAAATAAGCCAAAGAAACTCTTACAAAATACTATAAGTATTTTGTTGTTGTTGTTAAATCATTCATATGGCAGTGATGATTGTCAATGAAAGCTAGTAATGTCTTATTATTTAAAATTCAAGGTATGTCTAGGGACTAATAAATTTGGATTTTCCACTAAATGGCATTTCATCAACAATAAATACCATAAATATAATGTCCTATGTATTTCCCAACTTATTTGTCCGTTCTTTCCTTTCACCTATTAATTATTTGCCATCTCCCATTCAAGATCAAGAGAAAAAGAATTTTTTTGTCAGAACTATAGGCAAAGTACTAATAAAATCTCTGAAAGCCTAAAGGAAAGTTGCACTTAATTATGGAATTGCATGTCAAGCTTTAAGAAGTAACCGTATAGTTTCCCATGTCTACAAAAAGTCTGACATGACTGAAGCAACTTCACATGCACTATTCATGTACTTATGAGCCTGTGAGTGCTTGCCTGCCTGTGTGCATGCTCAGTTGTGTCTGACTCTTTGTAACCCCTTGGACTGTACCCTGACAGTCTCCTCTGTCCATCAGATTCTCCTGGCTAGAATACTGGCTTGGTTTGCCATTTCTTCCTTCAGGGGATCTTCCCAATCCACGGATCGAACCTGGGTCTTTGGAGTCCCTGCTTTGGCAGGCAGATTCTTTACCACTAGTGCCACCTAGTTATGAGTAGAGTTGGTAAAGTTTTCCTCATATTAGAATGCTGGGGAAAAAAAGGCCCTAAGATTAACGTGTAACACAAGACTTCAGGCAATTCAATAAGGCAAGAAAAAGAAACAAGTTTTGTTGTCATAAATAATAACCATTGTCTTCAGGTTCTTTGTCAAAGAAAATTGCGTAAGATGGAAAAATGGAAGGGAAGGAAAGAAAGAAAGAGAATAAGACATGTGAGTTATGAGTTTGTGAGGTGATCTATTTAAACAAAAGCAGTGAACATATCTTAAGTAATATGGTAAACATGACAAAAATATAAACCTAGCAAGAAACAGGCATTGCATGTATAACGGAAAAGGTAATATTTTATTAAGAAAGATGAAAGTATAAATAGCATGAAGTATGTAGTATTTATAAAAGTTGTCTAGTTTAAAGCTGTCAAATCTTTCAAAAATTAATATATATTTTAAAGTTTTAATTAAAATGCTATGGGATATTGTTACCATCTTTGTGAATTCCATATATATGTGTTAGCATACTGTATTGGTGTTTTTCTTTCTGGCTTACTTCACTCTGTATAATAGGCTCCAGTTTCATCCACCTCATTAGAACTGATTCAAATGTATTCTTTTTAATGGCTGAGTAATACTCCATTGTGTATATGTACCACTGCTTTCTTATCCATTCATCTGCTGATGGACATCTAGGCTGCTTCCATGTCCTGGCTATTATAAACAATGCTGCGATGAACATTGGGGTACACATGTCTCTTTCAATTCTGGTTTCCTCAGTGTGTATGCCCAGCAGTGGGATTGCTGGCTCATAAGGCAGTTCTATTTCCAGTTTTTTAAGGAATCTCCACACTGTTCTCCATAGCGGCTGTATTAGTTTGCATTCCCACCAACAGTGTAAGAGGGTTCCCTTTTCTCCACATCCTCTCCAGCATTTATTGCTTGTAGACTTTTGGATCGCAGCCATTCTGACTGGCGTGAAATGGTACCTCATTGTGGTTTTGATTTGCATTTCTCTGATAATGAGTGATGTTGAGCATCTTTTCATGTGTTTGTTAGCCATCTGTATGTCTTCTTTGGAGAAATGTCTATTTAGTAAAGAGACACTGATGTATAGAACAGTCTTTTGGACTCTGTGGGAGAGGGAGAGGGTGAGATGATTTGGGAGAATGGCATTGAAATATGTATAATATTATATATGAAACGAGTCACCAGTCCAGGTTCGATGCACGATGCTGGATGCTTGGGGCTGGTGCACTGGGACGACCTGGAGGGATGGTATGGGGAGGAGGAGGGAGGAGGGTTTGGGATAGGGAACACATGCATGCCTGTGGTGGATTCATTTTGATATATGGCAGAACCAATACAATATTGTAAAGTTTAAAAATAAAATAAAATTTTTAAAAAAAGGAAAAAAATAAAAAAAATGCTATGGGAACTTTTTTGTAATTTAATAAATAGATTTAGAACAACCTGGAATGATGACAAAGAATAGAATATGGACAAAAACATTTTGAAATAATTATTAATTAGATACAACTTTCCTTAGTAGATAGCACAATATATTTTTTAAAAACAGCAAATAAAAATCAGTGGTACTAGAAGAGACAAAGCTATAAACAGAACAAAAGAGAAAAGATGATGTACTCAGGGTAATATGTTAGAACAGATGGGGAATTATCTTAAAATGAGATCATTGCTACATGCTATATATCAGAATAAATTTTGGATAAATAATGTAATGTAGAAAGCTAAGTCATAAAGTTACTAGAATGAAATTATGGAGTGTGCTTGTGTAATTTTGCTATCATAACCATAAAGGTACACCTTCAGAAAATACAGCACTAGGTTTGACCGCGTGAAAAATCTAAAATGGTTATATGCCAGGAAGCACCATTAACTGTTTTGAAATGCAAATGAAAGAATAGATAGTACATTTGTAACATTTGCTGCAACTTAATTTTCATGCATAGGCAGTATTGCCAATCAATAAGAATTCAAATATTCAAATGAAAAATGGTCAAGAGACACAGCAAATCATAAGTTAAAATGTATTTGGGTAATGATCATAACAAAATTTTCAATGTCATCAGTCATTAAAATATTCAGAAAGCATAATGATTCGGTGCCTGGGATTCAAATATGAGCAGTCATAAGTTTGAGTTCCAAGTTTGACATTTACTAGATATGTCACCCAACTGAATTAATAATGTATCTCTTTGAACTTCAGTTTCCTCAAATGTTTTATAAAGCTTAAATGATGTATCTCATGTGAGAGTCAATAAACTACTTTACACATTGCATAGTTTTACTTTGTATTTATCTTGTATTAACATATTCAATTACATATTAATGATTTTTTAAAACAATGAGGTATCTTCATTTGTCAAACTGGTAAATATTTTATTGTATTGATAATGCATTGCATTATTATATAAATTTCCAGGTGGTGTATGCATGGGAATTCAGTATTCTCATATAGTGAGAAGGATTTTCATTTCTACACATTTGTCTTAAGAAATCATAAATTATGTCCACAAAAACTTTAGCTATAAGAAAATAAAAAGCCTTATTGTTTTCTTACAGTGTTGCTGTCGTTCAGTCACTCAGTCATGTCTGAATCTTTGCGAGTCCAGAGACTGCAGCATGCCAGGCTTCCCTGTCCTTCACCATCTCCTGGAGACTGCTCAAACTCATTTCCATTGAGCAAGTGATGCCATCCAACCATTTCATCCTCTGTTGTCGCCTTCTGCTCCTACCTTCAATCTTTCCCAGCATCGGGGTCTTTTCTAATGAGTCAATTCTTCTCATCAGGTGGCCAAAATATTGGAGCTTCAGCTTCTGCATCAGTCTTTCCAGTGAATATTCACAATTCATTTCCTTTAGGATGGACTGGTTGGATCTCCTTGAAGTCCAAGGGACTCTCAAGTGTCTTCTCAAACACCACAGTTCAAAAGCATCAATTCTTCAGTGCTCAACCTTCTTTATGGTCCAAATCTCACATCCATACATGACTACTGGAAAAACCATAGCTTTGAGGATATGCACCTTTGTTGATAAAGTAATGTCTCTGCTTCTTTTTAATATGCTGTCTAAGGTTTGTCATAACTTTTCTCCCAAGAAGCAAGCGTCTTTTAATTTTATGACTGCAGTCATCATCTGCAGTGATTTTGGAGCCCAAGAAAATAAAGTCTCTCACTGTTTCCCCATTTATTTGCCATGAAGCGATGGGACCATATGCCATGATCTTAATTTTTTGAATGTTGAGTTTTAAGCCAGCTTTTTCACTCTCCTCTTTCACTTTCATCAAGAAGGCTCTTTAGTTCCTCCTCACTTTCTGCCATAAGGGTGGTGTCATTTGCATATCTGAGGTCATTAATGTTTCTCCCAGCAAATTTGTTTCCAGCTTGTGCTTCATCCATCCCAGCATTTTGCAAGATGTACTCAGCATATTAGTTAAATAAGCAGGGTGACAATATATGACCTTGACGTTCTTTCCCAAATTGGAACCAGTTCGCTGTTCATGTCTGGTTCTACCTGTTACTTCTTGACCTGCATACACATTTCTCAGGAGGCAGATAAAGTGGTCTGGTATTTCCATCCCTTGAAGAATTTTCCACACTTTGTTATGATCCACACAGTGAAAGGCTTTGGCGTAGACAATAAAGGAAAAATAGATGCTTTTATGGTATTCTCTAGATTTTTCTATGATCCAATGGATGTTAGCAATTTGATCTCTGGTTCCTCTGCCTTTTCTAAATCCAGCTTGAACATCTGGAAGTTAACAGTTCATGAACTATTGAAGCCTGGCTCGGAGAATTTTGAGCATTACTTTGCTAAAGTGTGAGATGAGTGCAATTGTGTGATAGTTTGAACATTCTTTGGCATTGCCTTTCTTTGGGTATTGAATGAAAACTGACCCTTTCCAGTCCTGTGGCCACTGCTGAGTTTTCCAAATTTGCTGGCATTTTGAGTGCAGCACTGTATTTATAGTGTTATATGCTAAATGTGACTTCATGACATACTAAGTCTGTGATGTTAAACAAGTTGGTTACCTTTCTAAGCCATGAGTTCTTCATTTTCAGAGTAGGGAATAACAATAATGGTTTTTAATAGAAATAATTTAGCTATTAGTTTTATTTTTAAGTGGTTAATAGGCATTAGTTCTTATTTCTTTTTTTAATAATAATTCTTTTCATTATTATGTTTATTATTTGTCAGTCTCCCAAATAGTTTTGGCTTCTTGAAATAACTTAAAGGATTTCCAACTTGTTGGAGGGCTCCCCAGGTAGTGCTAGTGGTAAAGAACCCACTTGCCAGTGCAGGAGAGGTAAGAGATGCGGTTTGATCCCTGGGTTGGGAAAATCCCCTGTAGGAAGGCAGGGCAACCCACTCTAGGAATCTTTCGTGGAGAATCCCCATGGACAGAAGAGCCTGGGGGGCTACAGTTCATAAGGTTGCAAAGATTCAGACACTAATGAAGCCAGTTAGCATGCACATGCATGCATGCAATTAGTTGGATCATAATCTATTACTAAACAAAATGATGAAGAAGAATTTTCAAAGAACTCTCATGAAATCCACAGAGGATGTTCAGGTAGCCATGGTGGGGAGAGGTAAGCAGCAGCTAGGTCAAGCAACGACTTTCCCCTTCCTTACTTCCTCCAGAGCAGGTCTGTATCTACTCTGGTACCTGTTAGAGTCCTCCTTCAGACTGTTTGTACAAATTCTACCAGTAAAATATAAAAGCTACTTGTTTAGAATATAAGTTGACACAGAAACTGTACATGACATATTATTAAGTTTTAAAGATCAGATTGTCAAACATGATAGAGCATGTGATAGAGGAAATAAATACTGTGACTGTTCAACTGGCGGTCATTATTGTCTTCTCCTTTGGGAGCACCGCATAATTTTTGATAAGTATTTCATTATATGAATAAGGCCTATGAAGATCATTATAAAGAAGTAAAGAAATAGTCTTTAGAAAATATCAAGAAACGAATTTCATGTTCCTTTTACAATGACAGGGGATAATTACTCAAAATCACAATCAGAGACTACTAAAGATTTGTAATCTGTTTTTATTTTGGACAATGATGGATAATGGCAAAGAAGAAAGCTTATATTTTCTGAGTTAAAACAGCAATACATATTGGAATAAAAATATTTTAGTGTTACAAATGTTATTTTCTAATCCTATATATTTATTTCTTATATTCTGAGGCAAACTTTATAATCATTCTGAGTTTCGGATTCCTCAGCTGTGAAATGCAAATGACTGATTTATAGAGTTTGGAGATTGAAGATTATGTAGCAAAATGGCCAAGTTCATCGTAATAGGCACAAAAGAGAGACTAATTTTTACTTTACATGTTATCTACCTTAAGAAATGGAAACTTTAACAGTACTCAAATCTCAAAATTTAATTGTCTTTAAAAGTAAGGACAATGACTATAATATTTAGCTTTCAGTTTATTGTAAGCTGAATACATGAACTCAGTATATCATGATGTTACAGTTTCAAAAAAACTCTGTCAACTTAAAAAATATTGGTAGAAAGAATCTCAAGAGTACCGATTGTTGATTTTCATGAATTTTCTCTTTCTGCTTGACTTACCTTTTCATGGATAGCTGCCTATGTCACTGAAAGATGGCTGTTTGTGTTTAGTATAGATTTGTTCTTGTTAATATTTTAATAGTTGCTATTTTTGGTTTTAGTAAAAGACTTCTAACTCTTTTATTTTCAGGCTTGAAACTTGAAACGCTTAGGGAACCTATTGGTTGTACACAACAGATTTGTAAAGTAAAGTGTTGGGGCTCAAGCTTCCATGTGGCCACCAGCCTCACGCAGTGTGTTGGCAAAATCCTATACACCTGTTTGGCTCACTTGTGTTCTCTCTCTCTCTTTTTCTCTCTCTTGCTCTTGTTGGCCATCTCAACTGAATGGTGACATTTACTTTTTAACTTTTATTAGACAGAAAATAAACCTTACCTAAACAAAAGCTTCTTCTATGATTTTGAAATGTGGCTTAAAGAGAACTCACATTGGCACAGTAGTTCCAAACACATTTCACTAAGATTTAAAATTTATTTCAAAATTGCATATCATAAATTATATCTGAGATGTCTAATTTCTAAAGTCTGAAATAGTCTAGTATATATATGTGATCCACTGTGAAAACAGCCTAAAAATTACCTCGCATTGAAAAGGTGCCAGTGACTGGGTTAACATTTTCTCACGTGGCTATATTTTATCCCTACAACATCTTCATGATTTTGAACCCCTGTTTTATAGATCATAAAACTGAGATTCAAGACACATAACCATAGTTACACAGCTGGTAAATAACAAAGCTATATTTGATTCAATACTTTATTACAGATGTAAAACAAATTTGAATATTAATCTAACTTTTTCAAAGTATAAGATATTTGAAAGCAAAGACCATCAAATTAATGAAAGATACAATCTTTGACTTCAAACTTGAGAAATGACATGTTTCTCATTTTCTTCAGTTGTTCAACTTCTGATGACAGAAATTATGTTAATGATGACGTTTGTGCAACTGTTCACCAAGGAGATATATTTTGGAAGTTCACTTTAATGACAGGAGTAATGAGATGGGGAGGGAGGTGGGAAGGGGGATCAGGATGGGGAACTCATGTACACCCATGGCTGATTCATGTCAATGTATGGCAAAAAAATAACACAATATTGTAAAGTAATAGCCTCCAAGTAAATAAATTAATTTTTTAAAACTTGCAAAAAAAAAATGACAGGAGTAAGAAAGTCACTATTTCTAAAAGAATAGAGGGAGGATTTTAAAATAGAAACTCGAGTTTTCATTTTTGTAACAGAGAGAGTGATTCACTTCATCCCCTTTCTGTATCTCTTGCTGCACAGGTTGTCAACATTCCAAGACCTAGAACTGGACGGAGCAGCAATTGACTATCATCCTGGACTCACAGAGGTATCCGGACTGGGTGAGTTCAATAACCATTTGAAAAGTTATATTGTATTTATCATTTTATTTTTCTCAAAAATACCCCGAGTCTCATATTTGGGCAGGGTAATTCAGAGTGCTAAAGAGTTAACCAAATGAAATGGGAGGCAGTTATGTTTGTAAGAGAGAACAGAGAAAGATAGTCTATTTTAGCTCTACAACTGGCATTTTGTATCCTGTAAAGCAGAATATGATTAGTTACCAGCAAATTTAGTGGGTGTTGCAAGCATTACTAAAATTACATTTTAAGAAAAATCCTTTGATCTCTTGAAAGCAGTGATCTGTATAAAAATAAAGTGATTTGGGTATTATATATGCAAAATTCACCTCTGAGGAGGAAAAGAATAAGACAATTAGTTTATTTCAATATTTTGGCTTGCAGTGAAGTGAATTTGTTCTGGGTAAAAGAGAACATGATCAACTATAATATTTGCAGTTCTAATAGCTTATATAATTCTGTTTAATTATTAATAGTATAATTGACTCCTGAGGACAGTTTGTTGCTCTTGAACTGGGTAAGCAAATAAAAACTCTTAGAAATGCATTTACATTTATCAGCAATATATTTACACCTAGGATGGTGGTTGAGACTTAGCCTCCTAGAAAACTCCCAAATGTAATCTGAAACCAGTCCCATACTTGGAGGAAAGGGAGACCAAAGAAGGAGATAGACCACTCTAAGTTGGCAGGCTTAATAAGCAAAAGAATTTAGTCATAGGCTTGTCTTGGGTAGATGTAAGATAGATTTCCATACCCATAAATCAAAATCTTAATGTTCTGAGAAACTTTAACTGGTCTTAGTCACATATATCATCCAGATGCTCACACCTATGAGTATCTCAAGGCTGTATCCTTGGGGCAGCTTCCAGGAGTAGGGAGAGCAAGTAGAAAGCACATTCCAAGGGCAAGAATGAGTTTGAGGATCTTCCAATTGCCTGGGTTCAGTTTGAGGATGAAATCAGAGTCAAGTGTCTTGCTGACCTCTCCCAAAAACTACACAACAACAAATCTTATTTTACAGTTTATTGTGTTGATTCATTTTCTTTAGAGTATGATTTTTGCAGTACAAAAACAAGAACAGAGATTATGAGAATCTGTTTAATTTTGTCAAGTCACATAGGCCAATAAAATAACTCACTCATTCTAAGATTAAGCAGATAATGGCATGAGTTATAAAGTTTGATTTCATTGTTTGATCAAATTAATTTGGAAATCACTACCCCCATTCTTTTTTATAACTGTACATTTATGTCTGTATATTATTTCCTAGAGCATGGGTAATTTAAACGGGGGGAGGGGGGTAGGAAGGGAGAGAAATATGTTGACTAGATCAGTGTGCAAATTTGAAAAATCTTTAAGTCAAATTGTTTACTTAAAGTTATGTTTCTTTGGAGCAATGGAGAGAAAATAGACCCTGTTTTATATCAATGGATTGATTATTCACTAATAAATTTTAGTTTCATAAGTGTGGGAAAACCTTTCAATTCTGACTTTACAAATGCCTTTGAGTTCGCACATGCCATAAGGTTTACTAGAAAGATAGTTTCTATAAGTGACTGAAGGCTCAAAGGCCTACAACTGAGGAAGGGTGAGAAGCAAATTTTAAGATAATGATGTAAACCTTAAAAGGCTGTATAGAGGGAAGCAGGGTGTAAAATGGTGGTCCTGAAGAAGCATCAACAATTAAACTCATCTAGAGGTTGAAATCTTTAGTGCAACATACTGATTTATTACACAGATCCATCCTTTGTGACACCTCCCTTGCCATTGATGCACTTTCCACCAAACTGTAAAAGAAAATCTTGCTTTTAAGAAGCCATTGGAGAAACTTCTCTGGTGGCCCAGTGGTCAAATATCTATCTTGAAATGCAAGGATGTGGGTTGGATGGCTGATTTGGGAACCAAGGTCCCACATGCACTGGAGCAATGTATCCAGCGCATCACAATCATTGTGGCAGCACACGATGAAGACCTTACATGCTGCTGCTGAGGCAGCCAAATAAATACATATATAGATAGTAGATAGGCAAACAGAAAAACTATTTGCTAAAGGACGTAATCTACACCTTAAATTCAGCAATATGTTAGCAACACAGTTTAAAAATATGATCCATGCATTTTCTTTTATATGTCATTTTATTAGGACAAAAAGAAAAACAAGAATGAAACAGCTAAACTAAAGTGGGTTACATAAGTAACTTATATTTTCTGGACTCCAAGATTAAATTTGTTCTTATCATCTAAAAAGGTCCGTCTAGTCAAGGCTATGGTTTTTCCAGTAGTCATGGATGGATGTGAGAGTCGGACTATAAAGAAAGCTGAGCACCAAAGAATTGATGCTTTTGAACTGTGGTGTTGGAGAAGACTCTTGAGAGTCGCTTGGACTGCAAGGAGATCCAACCAGTCCATCCTAAAGGAGATCAGTCCTGGGTGTTCATTGGAAGGACTGATGTTGAAGCTGAAACTCCAATACTTTGGCCACCTGATGCAGAGAGCTGACTCATTTGAAAAGACTCTGATGCTGGGAAAGATTGAGGGCAGAAGGAGGAGGGGATGACAGAAGATGAGATGGTTGGATGGCATCACCGACACAATGGACATGGGTTTGGGTGGACTCCGGGAGTTGGTGATGGACAGGGAGGCCTGGTGTGCTGCAGTTCATGGGGTTGCAAAGAGTCGGACATGACTGAGCAACTGAACTGAACTGATCATCTAAAGGTTCACTATGTTTCAGACAATAAATGCCTCATTTTTGTGTTTTCATTGATATTGACAAATCTTACTAAAATCTTGCTTTTGGTGGCTTTTGCTTTGTAAATGTGGAATTAAACCAAAATACAGTGGCATTGTATTTCCTTTTCAAATTATTAAGTCAGAAGTTCATTTTATTGAAACAAAAATCCTCCAAGAGCATGAATTAAACAAGTTTGGAAGAGAATGAGATGGATTGTAGCCATCATTTTCCAATGCTACTTTAAAAGTTGTTGCTCACAGGAATTACTTGATATAAAAAATAAAAATTTATTCTTCCTTTAACTTTACCAAATTTCTGTTCTTTTACCTTCTCCTACATGCTTTATTTCACATACATATTAATATGTAGCCCCAGAACTTGAGAATTTCTATCATTTTTGATAAAGCATTACATCTAATTTTGTCTAGAAACTATGTAGAATATACAATACCAAACTTCCATTTTCGAAAACAATATTAGAATCACAGCCATATGATAGAGTTTGAGTAGAAACTAACTACTTTGTAGAAACAGGTTGCAGAAGATTAAAGGATCACTGGGATTTCTTTGGAAGGAATGATACTAAAGCTGAAACTCCAGTACTATGGCCACCTCATGAGAAGAGTTGACTCATTGGAAAAGACCCTGATGCTGGGAGGGATTGGGGGCAGGAGGAGAAGGGAATGACAGAGGATGAGATGGCTGGATGGCATCACTGACTCGATGGACATGAGTCTGAGTGAACTCCGGGAGTTGGTGATGGACAGGGAGGCTTGGCGTGCTGCGATTCATGGGGTTGCAAAGAGTCGGACATGACTGAGTGACTGCACTGAACTGAACTGAACTTGCTAATTAAGTTTTGATATAGCATGGGATAGTTGCATACATTATAGTATAGGACATAATGTATATAAAAAAATACTTTGGAAAAAATCCTTGTGTTTTCATGTTTACTCAAGTAATCTGTCTCATAATCTATAGTAGTGCTGTGAAGGGACAATTTTTTAGCCAATAAGGAATCTAAATTCCAATGGGATTAAGTTAATCATAAAAAAAGTAAAATAAGACATTCTCCTCTACATTAATTTTAATTGGAAAGCCCATGCTGTAATATTTATACATCTTGATCAATAAATCATGTATTGAGATTTATAGAGACTATCACTATCATTTGTTTCATCATTCATTGAAATATATAAAATATATTTTACAATTGAACATATATAGATTTTATAATGTATTGAAAAGAGGGTGAAACAATGAAAATATAGCATAAATAGAATTATATTATGTAGAACCTCACCACTTTATTTCTTGCGTTGACATTTCCAGAGGTGTGAAAGCAAAATCAATGAAGATATATCATGACAAAATTGTCCCAGCGCATGTCACATGATAGTCTAGCAACCCTTATTGTATATTTTGTTGATTAATTAGCAAATAACTCCAGTTCAGCAGCAAGTCTTATGCTTCATTTTTCTTCCCCAAACCAATTTTTTTCTACAGATATTTAAGATATATTTAGTTTACTTTGAATTGTGTAACTGCTGGGAAATGACCTAAGTAGATATTTCCTGTGGAAAACAGTAAAGCTCTTATTTTAATTTGGATCTAACTTAAGCTATAAATAACATTTGAATCCAGAGAAATCTTAAATGACTTAGCATTTTATACATAAATTTTGCCATAATAAGACTAAGATAATGAGGAAGTGCCAAGGAGTGGATATATAAGAAGGAATTACTATACATATTATTCCTAGAGACTTACTTGTTAGTTTTACAAATATTATTGAATTTTCTGAATTTATTTCTTAACATTTATATAGTCTGAAAATATATATAATCATATCACAGATTGTGTACATTGTCAAATTATGATCATGTTCTGCTGCTTTATTGCATTTCTAGAGTTTACATTTGCATTGGCCCCAAGTAAAGGACAAATTACCTCATGGCAAGCTGTGTAAATAAAGCTTTTGCAGCAATTTACATAAGGATGAGTAGTGGGGAAATTAAGTCATCAAATAGCACATAGTCTTTAAACTCTGCAAAACTCAATAGACCTGTTCTGTAGGTTTCATACCATAGTCATTCACTAGCAGATGTGTTGTTACATTTAATTTTATACAAGTAATTATGATGATATATGATAAAGGATTTCACACTGCAAAATTTTTATTGTATTTGTTGAATACAATTCAATTCACTGGATCTTTAAACACTTCCCTGATAGTTATAACTATTGGTTTTTTAATGGCCAAAAAATGGCAGTGTTAAAATTATACTCAAATTATATTTAACATGCTCAAAATGTGATGAGAAAGTGAAAAACCACCATTTCATAATTTAAAGTTCATTGATATTTGTTCTTTAAAAAAAAATCCAAAAATGTATATGAAGTTAATGTTATTAACTTGAAATTTATTGGTTTAGTGGGAAGTTTTAATATTTAATTTGAAATTGTGGTTTCACAGAGTTTCAGAGCTAGAAGTGAAATAAGTTTTATTTGTACATATTTAAGTAATAATATAAAACTTAACAACACTTGGAAGTAAAGAGTCCTTGGCTTTGTGTGTGCATGTGTGTGTGTTTAACTGAAGGGGCTTGAAGTTAATAAAGGTAAAAGAGAAAAGAGAGAATTCTAATTATTTTGCCTTTCAATGTAGATCAATGTTTGCTAATTTTGTTACTTGTTTGTTTTCATTTTCATAATCAATAGCAATAAAAGCCCATATATATTTTTGACTTAAGTGTATATTCATTTCAGGGCTTCCCTGGTGGCTCAGACAGTAAAGAATCCACCTGCAATTCAGGAGACCCCGATTCAATCCCTGGGTCAGGAAGATCCTCGAAGAAGTGAATGTCTACCCACTCCAGTATTCCATGGTCAGAGGAGCCTGGCAGGCAGCAGTCCATGCTCATTTCACAGATAACAGAGAAAAACAGAGGAGACAATATTTTCTTCTCTCTGCAAGAAATTTAAGGGAACCCAGTAGGTAGGACAGAAGCTATCAGTACAAGTGGTAGAAGCAAGTTAAGTGACTTAACATTACTGGAATTAAAAGCAGAGATAAATGCCCTGCTTGTATTAGAAACTTGTTGCTAAAAATGAAATCAGTGGAAAACTATCATGTGTTCCTTGACCATACATACTATCTGAATTGCTATAACAGCCTGCTTTAACTGGAAAAGAGCAAGGCTCTTTAAGACAGGATTTTGACAAGATATTCTGTAACTTGCTTTGTATAGAGCATGCCCTATCTCAGTAGCCCATAGACATCTCTCCAGCATAAGCATCAATACAATTCTTCCCTTCCCATGACTTTCATTCCCTTAGCTACTTGTTCACTTCCATTGCAACAAATATAACACAATTTCAAAGAGCCAAAATTACTTTCTAATACAGAAATGGTAGACTAGAGAATGTTTTTCTGAGCCCTGTCCCTCAAATTCTGTATCTGTTGTTCAGTTCAATCATTCAGTCATGTCCGACTCTTTGCGACCCCATGGACTGCAGCACTCCAGGCCTCCCTGCCCATCACCAACTCCCGGAGTTTACTCAAACTCATGTCCGTTAAGTCGGTGATGCCATCCAACCATCTCATCCTCATCGTCCCCTTCTCCTATCACCTTCAGTCTTTCCCAGAATCAGGGTCTTATCAAATGAGTCAGTTCTTCGCATCAGGTGGCCAAAGTACTGGAGTTTCAGCTTCAGTTGTTAGATAATAATTTTACATCTTTATTTGGCACAGATAGATGATAATGCAGCTATTCATATAATATGAAGCACTATATCTAATAACAATAAATATCTTCAGCAGTGTGTGTTGGGATTGAAAGATAGAGACAAAAAAAGTAAAAAAGAAAACTATAAATATAGAAATATTCTTAGATGAAAGATTTAAAGGATTTTAATCCTCAAGTTTATCATAGCCTCTCTGATACTCCTATTGGTTAATATACACCTATAATATCTAAGACCTTCTGCTGAGGTTCAGTTACTCAGTCCTGTCTGACTCTTTGCGACCCCATGGACTGCAGCACACCAGGCTTCCCTGTCTATCACCAACTCCCAGAGCTTATTCAAACTCAAGTCCATCGAGTCAGTGATGCCATCCAACCATCTCTTCCTCTGTCATCCTCTTCTCCTCTTGTCTTCAATCTTTCCCAGCATGAGGGTCTTTTCTAATGAGTCAGTTCTTCACATCAGGTGACCAAAGTATTGGAGCTTTAGCTTCAGCATCAGTCCTTCCAATGATTATTCAAGACTGATTTCCTTTGGGATGGACTGGTTAGATCTCCTTGCAGTCTAAGGGACTCTCAAGAGTCTTCTCCAACACCACAGTTCAAAAGCATCAAAACCTCGGGGTGCAGATTTATTTATAGTCCAACTCTCACATCCACACATACTGGAAAAACCATAGTTTTGACTATATGGACATTTGTCTTCAAAGTAATGTCTCTGCTTTTTAATATGCTGTCTAGGTTGGTCATTCAAATGGGCATATCTTTTATTTACTCCTTTGCTTTTCGCTTCCCTTCTTTTCACAGCTATTTGTAGGGCTTCCTCAGACTGCCATTTTGCTTTTTTGCATTTCTTTTTCTTGGGGATGGTCTTGATTCCTGTCTCCTGTACAATGTCACGAACCTCCATCCATACTTCATCAGGCACTCTATCTATCAGATCTAGTCCCTTAAATCTATTTCTCACTTCCACTGTATAATCACAAGGGATTTGATTTAGGTCATACCTGAATGGTCTAGTGGTTTTCTTCATTTTATTCAATTTCAGTCTGAATTTGGCAATAAGGAGTTCAAGATCTGAGCCACAGTCGGCTCCTGGTCTTGTTTTTGCTGACTGTATAGAGCTTCTCCATCTTTGGCTGCAAAGAATATAATCAATCTGACTTCGGTATTGGCCATCTGGTGATGTCCATGCGTAGAGTCTTCTCTTGTGTTGTTGGAAGAGGATGTTTGCTATGACCAGTGCGTTCTCTTGTTAGAACTTTATTAGCCTTTGCCCTGCTTCATTCTGTACTCCACGGCCAAATGTATCTGTTATTCCAGGTGTTTCTTGATGTCCTACTGCATTCCAGTCTCCTATAATGAAAAGGACATCCTTTTTGGGTGTTAGTTCTAGAAGGTCTTGTAGGTCTTCATAGAACTGTTTAACTTCAGCTTCTTCAGCATCTCTGGTTGGAGCATAGTTGAATTACTGTGATATTGAATGGTTTGCTTTGGTATGAACAGAGATCATTCTCTCATTTTTGAGATCGTATCCAAGTACTGCATTTCAGACTCTTTTGTTGACTATGATGGCTACTTCATTTCTTCTAAGGGATTCTTGCCCACAGTAGTGGATATAATGGTTTTTATTCCAATCCCAAAGAAAGGCAATGCCAAAGATTGCTTAAACTACCACACAATTGCATTCATCTCACATGCTAGTAAAATAATGCTCAAAATTCTCCAAGCCAGGCTTCAGCAATATGTGAACTGTGAACTTCCAGATGTTCAAGCTGGTTTTAGAAAAGGCAGAGGAACCAGAGATCAAATGGCCAACATCTGCTGGATCATCGAAAAGCAAGAGAGTTTCAGAAAAACATCTATTTCTGCTTTATTGACTATGCCAAAGCCTTTGACTTTGTGGATCACAATAAACTGCGGAAAATTCTGAAAGAGATGGGAATACCAGGCCACCTGACCTGCCTCTTGAGAAACCTATATGCAGGTCAGGAAGCAACAGTTAGAATTGTACATGGAACAATAGACTGGTTCCAAATAAGAAAAGGAGTCCGTCAAGGCTATATATTGTCACCGTGCTTATTTAACTTATATGAAGAGTACCTCATGAGAAACGCTGGGCTGGAAGAAGCACAAGCTGGAATCAAGATTGCCGGGAGGCATATCAATCATCTCAGATATGCAGATGACACCACCCTTATTGCAGAAAGTATAGAAGAACTAAAGAGCCTCTTGATGAATGTGAAAGAGGAGAGTGAAAAAGTTGGTTTAAACCTCAACATTCCGAAAACTAAGATCATGTCTTCTGGTCCCATCACTTCATACCAAATAGATGGGGAAACAGTGGAAACAGTGGCTGACTTTATTTTTCTGGGCTCCAAAATCACTGCAGATGATGACTGCAGTCATGAAATTAAAAGACACTTACTGCTTGGAAGGAAAGTTATGTCCAACCTAGACACCATATTAAAAAGCAGAGATATTACTATGCAAACAAAGGTCTGTCTAGTAAAGGCTATGGTTTTTCCAGTGGTCATGTATGGATGTGAGAGTTGGACTATAAAGAAAGCTTAGTGCCAAAGAATTGATGATTTTGAACTGTGGTGTTGGAGAAGACTCTTGAGAGTCCCTTGGACTGCAAGGAGATCCAACCAATTCATCCTAAAGGAGATCAGTCCTGGGTGTTCATTGGAAGGACTGATGCTGAAGCTGAAACTCCAACTTTGGCCACCTGATGTGAAGAGTTGACTCATTTGAAAAGACCCTGATGCTGGGAAAGATTGAGGGCAGGAGGAGAAGGGGAAAACAGAGGATGAGATGGTTGGATGGCTTCACTGACTCGATGGACATGGGTTTGGGTGGACTCTGGGATTTGAAGATGGACAGTGAGGTCTGGCGTGCTGTGGTTCATGGGATCACAAAGAGTCGGACACAACTGAGCAACTGAACTGAACTGAACTAGGCTGGTCATAGCTTTTATTATAAGGAGCAAGTGTCTTTTATTTTCATGGCTGCAGTCACCATCTGCAGTGTTTGAAGCTCAAAAAAATAAAGTCTTTCACTGTTTCCATTGTTTCCATGTTGATGGAATGCATGTGTGTAAGACTCTGTTTTATTTATCTTTTCTGTGTTTCATTTTGTGTCTGATACACACACACACACACACACACACACACACACACAGGTCCTGTAATGATTTTTATGGTACTAATGACAGAGCTTGTAACCACAAGCTCTTATAATTTACTACAAGAAAAAGATAGTAAAATATAAAATGTTTCAGTTCAGTTCAGTCACTCAGTCATGTCTGACTCATTGCCACCCTATGAATCGCAGCACGCCAGGCCTCCCTGTCCATCACCAACTCTCGGAATTCACTCAAACTCATGTCCATCAAGTCGGTGATGCCATCCAGCCATCTCACCCTCTGTCATCCACTTCTCCTGCCCCCGTCCCTCCCAGCATAGAGTCTTTTCCAATGAGTCAACTCTGCACATGAGGTTGCCAAAGTATTGGAGTTTCAGCTTCAGCATCAGTGCTTCCAATGAACATCCAGGACTGATCTCCCTTAGAATGGACTGGTTGGATCTCCTTGCATTCCAAGGGACTCTCAAGAGTCTTCTCCAACACCACAGTTCAAAAGCATCAGTTCTTTGGGGCTCAGGTTTCTCCACAGTCCAACTCTCACATCCACACCTGATCACTGGAAAAACCATAGCCTTGTGTAGATGAACCTTTGTTTTGCAAAGTAATGTCTCTGCTTTTTAATATGCTCTCTAGGTTGATCATAAATTTCCTTCCAAGGAGTAAGCTTCTTTAATTTCATGGCTGTTTAAGAATAGCTAATTGGCTAATAAAACGTAGGAAAAACATTTCAAACAGATAGAGAATATCTGTGACTAAGTAAATTAAAAGCCCTATCAAGTAGGCTTGAGGTGTAGCTAGAACATTGACAGATAAGTATGAAGTGAAGGACTTCCATATAGAAGGAACATGAGCATAATCAGAAGAGGTTATATATGGACGATTACTAAATGAACTAGTTGGTATAAGAAAAGGTAAATGAACATATGTAATGTTCATTAGGTAATGAACTGACTGAATATATTTGAATTACCTTAAGTGTATGGAGAAGGGCAGGGTCTTCACCTTGAGAGCAATAGACTGTTGTTGAACGTATTCTATGGGAGTAAAATACAGTTGAGCTTACCTTTCAGATGAGCATGTTGGGGAGACATAAAGGAAATTGGATAGGAAGAGAGAAGGCATAAGAAAATTGGAAACTGTACCTAAACAAAGAAAAGTCATGAGAACATAATCTACCAAAGTTAATTACAATTTGAAGGATAATACCAATGAAGAAGACTATAGAGGCCGAGTGCATAATGTTGCATCTGGCCATAAGTGATGAGTGAAAAGGAGATGACACAGACATCTCTGTGGGTTTTCAGAGTAAACAACTTAGAGAATGACACAAGATTAATTTTTAAATGGCCAGGGTATAAACTAAAAGGACAGATGAACTGTCATTTGAACATGTCCAGTGTGAAATAGTATTGATAAACCATCTGGAAATGTCTAGCAGGAAATTTGAAATGACAATCTAGAGATCAGGCAAATGTATTTGGATTTGATCACTCTATCAAAGAATCAATTACTCAACATGATTCTTGAGATGGGGTAGTGCTTGTCCTCCCCAAGGGAAAGACCGAACCATAGAATATGGTTCAGCCCAGCATATTGAATACTCCTTGCTCCATTTTTTATTTACTTTGGTGAGAAGAGTCCCCCTCATTCGTATTTTTACATATTTCCACACTTTCACTCAATATACACGAACATGTTTCTGCACACAGGCAGACTCATGCACATGCATGAATGTTTTCATCACCTTATTCCTGTTGGTACAATAGGCAGCATGCTTTGTGCCTGAAGTTCTATAACATTCTAGAAGACTGCATAGTTCGATGGGGTCAGAATGTCAATTTAAATTAAACTTACAGATGAGTTGACGGACACTACCTCAACTGTCTCAGGCAGGATTTTGCTTCACCAGAGAGAATCTGACAGCTGTTGTTTAAAAGAAGCCTCACTTCCACTCATTTCCTTATTGTGAAATGCCAATTTCCTTCCTGAGACTTTCTTCCAAGTTCTTGATCCCAACCCTAGAAATTTGCATATGAAGTTCCCAGGGCAGCTATAGTATTGAAACAGCTGCATGATTAACCCAGCAATCATTCTTCCACCTTTCCCTTCCTATAGCACCTGCACTTCTGCTCCTCCGGCAACTGTCTGCTCATACTGTCTTGCAAAAGAGTTGCCTTTGGTCTTATCTCTGCTGCTAATATTGTAAACACTGAAAAAGCAGTAGACTTCTTAGTGCTTAACATACAGAAAGGATTTAAAATAATACATACTTGACAGATGAATAAATGACTAAGTGTAAGGAAAACTTTGTACATTTTTTAATTGTTTGACATTGTTAAATACAATGCCTCACATACATTGTTTATAGGGGTTCTCAAGGCAATAATACTGAAATGGTTGGCCATTCCCTTCTCCAGTAGACCATGTTTTGTCAGGCGGGATAAGAAGGGGACAACAGAGAATGAGATGATTGCATGGTATCACCGACTCAATGGACATGAGTTTGAGTAAACTCTGGGAGTTAGTGATGGATGGGGAGGCCTGGTGTGTTGCAGTCATGGGGTCACAAAGAATCAGACACAACTGAGTGACTGAACTGAACTGAACTGAGATATATTACTCTTAGCTCCATCAGGCTATTCAAAAGTCAAATGAGACTCATACATCTAAGAAACCTAATAAGTAAGAAATTGCTAAAACTTGCTTCTCTCTAGGGCAGCCTATTGAAAGGTACACTATATTCCTTTAAAGTTGAAAATAGATAGTGAATAATATATATTTTTAAAATGTAGTAAATGGTGAGTAGAGTCAAAGTAATATTTTAAACTGGGAGCTTCCCTGGTGGCTCAGGGGTAAAAAATCTGCCTGACAAGGAGGAGATGTAAGTTCGATCCCTGAGTTAGAAGATCCCCTGGAGAATGGAATGGCAACCCACTGCAGTATTCTTGCTAAGAAGTTCCACAAACAGAGGAACCTGGTGGGATATAGTCCATTGGGTTGCAAAGAGTCAGGCACAACTTAGAGACTAAACAACAGAAGCAACAATATTTTAAACTATGCATTGTATGATATAAAAAATAGTGATAGAATGAATGTGTGTGTACATGACAGTGGGGTGAATGTTAAAAGGTGTGGGCCTCACCCCTGTGTTTCCCAGAGAGTGCTTGCCCTCTTATCCTTTCCTTTCCCAGGACCCAAATTTTAAGTCCATCATTTTCCCTTTTTTCTGTGCTTTTAGCACAAAATTTGTATTTCTAAACAAAATTCCATGTTGTTGTGAATTGTGAAGAAAAGGATTGTGCATTGTAAATTCTGCTCTAGTTTCTTTCTTCTCTAATCATTATGTTCCTAATATTCATCAACATAATTGCATGCATGTATATCTATTTTTCTGATTTATGTCTTTTCCTAATATATTTTCTTAGTAGTATTGCTAAGCATTTTGGTTGTTTTGAATAGTTGCCATTACATTGTGCTGCTGATAAAATTTTTTTCACTTGTTTCCTGGTGCACATGTACAGGAGGGGAATTCTAGGATCATAGATTATGAACATTTTGAATGTTCTGTGAAAGTAAAAGTTAGCTGCACAGTCACGTCCCACTCTTTGTGATCCCATGGACTGTAGCCTGCCTGGCTCTTCTGTCCATGAAATTCTCCTGGCAAAATACTGAAGTGAGTTGCCATTTTCTTCTCCAGGAGATCTTCTCGACCAAGGGTAGAACCCCGGTCTCCTGCACTGAAGATTCTTTACCAACTGAGTCATTAACCCAAAGGCAATGTTCTGTATGATGCCACATTTTATCCAAAGTGGCCCATGGATCTCCATTTCCAACAGTATTAGCTAAATGCTCCCCTTGCTCCAAATCCTCAGCATTTGTTATCTCCAGACTCTTGGTGTTTGCCAGTCCAGTGGGCACAGTGCCTCGTGTCATGAATTTGCACATGTTCCTGATTACATATCAGATTGGAAATTTGCCCATAAGTTTATGGGTTATTTGTGTTTCCTATTATATGAGGTGCTTGCTTTTTACATTTTCACACTTTTATCTGACTGAATTTTCACTTGATTCATGGGAGTTATTCACTCATTCTGCGTACTTACACTGATTGCTGCCATGTGCTGCATACATTTTCTCCCAGTTAGGAGCTTTAGTTTTTACTCTACAGTGGTTGATACTTAAAATAGTTGAAATTATCAGTGGTGTTTGGTTTAATAAATTCTTCTTTATTTCAATTCATGATGATATTATCCTAAATCATCAACCAAAATATTGCTCTTTTCACCTTTCAGTCATAAATGTGTATAGGTACAGTCAGAGAACAAATTTTATATTTTCTCCATATAGGTAACTAATTGTGCCAGCAGGATTTGTTGAAAAGTATATTCTTTTTTACAGATCTTGAGTGAAATAATGTCATAAATCAAGTATGCATATATGTATAGATCAATGCCTTTGTTGGATTTTCCTATTTGTATCAATACCATACTGTATGATTAATTATAGACTTATAATAATTCTTCATAACTGGCAGGGCAAATTCTACTCACACCATCCCCATGTTATTCTTTATCTTTAATATTTTTTTTTTTGGGGGGAGCATTCTTTTTTTTTTTTTCTCTAATTTTATTTTATTTTTAAACTTTACATAATTGTATTAGTTTTGCCAAATATCAAAATGAATCCGCCACAGGTATACATGTGTTCCCCATCCCGAACCCTCCTCCCTCCTCCCTCCCCATACCATTCCTCTGGGCCGTCCCAGTACACCAGCCCCAAGCATCCAGCGTCATGCATTGAACCTGGACTGGCAACTCGTTTCCTACATGATATTTTACATATTTCATTGCCATTCTCCCAAATCTTCCCACCCTCTCCCTCTCCCACAGAGTCCATAAGACTGTTCTATACATCAGTGTCTCTTTTGTTGTCTCGTACACCGGGTTATTGTTACCATCTTTCTAAATTCCATATATATGCGTTAGTATACTGTATTTATGTTTTTCCTTCTGGCTTACTTCACTCTGTATAATAGGCTCCAGTTTTATCCACCTCATCAGAACTGATTCAAATGTATTCTTTTTAATGGCTGAGTAATACTCCATTGTGTATATGTACCACAGCTTTCTTATCCATTCATCTGCT
>NW_011494770.1:759741-769283 GCF_000754665.1 Bison bison bison
CTAACACCATACACAAAAATAAACTCAAAATGGATTAAAGATCTAAACGTAAGACCAGAAACTATAAAACTCCTAGAGGAGAACATAGGCAAAACACTCTCCGACATACATCACAGCAGGATCCTCTATGGCCCACCTCCCAGAATATTGGAAATAAAAGCAAAAATAAACAAATGGGACCTAATTAACCTTAAAAGCTTCTGCACATCAAAGGAAACTATTAGCAAGGTGAAAAGACAGCCTTCAGAATGGGAGAAAATAATAGCAAATGAAGCAACCGACAAACAACTAATCTCAAAAATATACAAGCAACTCCTACAGCTCAACTCCAGAAAAATAAACGACCCAATCGAAAAATGGGCCAAAGAACTAAATAGACATATCTTTAATATTTAGCCATTCCTTCATATAAGTTTAGGATTATCCCCTTGAGTTTCATATGCAAAAAGAAGAGATAATAAGTGAAAAAAAATGTAATTCTATGGGGTCTTTAATTATAATGGACTTGGATCTATAAATAACTGAGAGTAGAAATGAGAGTTACAAGTTTTTAATAATGCTATGTATTTTTTCACATTTTTTAACTGAATGGGACAAGTATGTATAAATGCAGTTGATTATTGTACTTTGATTCTGTAGCCCACATCTTTGAAAATTTTGCTAAAATTTCCTAATCCCTTGTAATAACTTATCAGTAATTTACTTTTGTTTTTATACATTGATAATCATATATTCATATAGTACCCTTCTATTTTAGTTTTGTTTTTCTTTCCAATAGTACGTTGCCATTAATATGCTCACTTTCTCTCTCTCTCAAAGTTGCTCAGTCATGTCCGACTCTTTGCGACCCCATGGAGTATAGCCCACCTGGTTCCTCTGTCCTTGGAGTTCTCCTGGCAAGACTGTAGTAGTGGGTAGTCATTCCCTTCTCCAGGGGTCTTCCTGATCCAAGGATCAAACTCTGGTCTCCTGCATTGCAGGCAGATTCTTTACAATCTGAGTCATCAGGGAAGCACCATTAATATGCTAGTTCTCAGCATTTGGTATAATGTTGAAGAGAATAGTGGGTCAAAAAATTTTGCCTAGTTTCCTGAAAGCTTTTAGTGCTGTTACACCACAAAAAGTGTGCTATATGCATTTCTTAAAATAACTTTACAACATTAAGAAATGTTCTTCTGTTCCTGCATATATAACTGATTTTATTATGATTAAACATTGAATTTTGACAAATATTAGTCATCTATTAAAATAACCATAATAATCATTAAATTATAATATATTAGTTTAGTTTAAAAATGTTAAGCCCAACTTGTAGGACTTGAACATAATGTATTACCTTTTATGCAATGCTTGCATTTGTTTTACTAATACTTTGTTAAGAACTTTTCAGTTAATTTTCATAATTATGCTGTATTAGCAAGAGGGTTTAGAGTATACTTTATAAGTTTTAAGATAGGACAGCCTAGCCTTTACTTCCCATACATATCTTCTTATATGTAGCTTTAATTTTAATGTTCCTTATTGATTCCTTTTATTTACAGTCTGGGCGTCCCTGGTGGCACAGTGGTAAAGAATCTGCCTGCAGTGCAGGAGACACAGACAATGCAGGTTCAATTCCTGGGTCAGGAAGATCCCCTGAAGTAGGAAATGGCAGCCTACTCCAGTATTCTTGCCTAGAAAATTCCATGAACAGAAGAGTCTGGCAGGCTACAGTCCATGAAGTCACAAAGAATTGGACATGGACATGTCTGAGCCACTGAGCACCCACTCATACACCTACAGTCTAGCAGTTCACTATATCTCATAAGGTTTGTTATGTTCCATAACACTGGCATTGTTCAGTATTTAATTTTATCAGAGAGCATACCATATGACATCATTGACAGGGGAAATATTAGGTGCTTTTTGCTGAAAACAAAACAGAGATGGATCATAAGTGTTCTTCCACATGTGAGAATGTGTTCTATGTATTACATGAATCTTTCAGACTCCTTGATGAGGCCATGGCAGATGTGGCTTATTTTAATACAATTATATTACTATTGGGCTTCTCAGATGACTCCAAATCTGCCTGCCAGTACAGAAGACTCAGGAGATATGAGTTCAGTTCCTAGGTTCAGAAGATCCCCTGGAGGAGGAAAAGGCAACCATTTCAATATTCTTGCCTGGAAAACCCCATGGGCAGAGGAGTTTGGTGGGCTATGGGTGATCTGCTACAGGTCATAGAGTCAGACATGACTGAGTGACTGAGCACACTCACTACTATTAATTGTTAAACAAAAAACTCATAATAAACTGGAACAATGCTGGACACCTTACTTTAATCCAACTTATTATGTGCCAGGAACTTTTCTAAGCAATTTTAATTTTATTTCTAAGTTTCTTGTATTTCTAAGAACTTTGAATTCTATAACTGCCTTGTGAAAGATGCAGTACTATTTACTCTTTTTTTTTGTAGATGGAGAAACTGAGTCATAGAAAGATAAAGTACCTTGCCCAAGATCTTAGTGATTGTAAATGATGGAACTGGGGAGCAAGATGAGTCAAGTTTTGGACATTATACACTTAATTCCTATTTTTTTCCTATATTTACTTCCCTCTCCTTCTCTTGAGTATATTTTTATTTTATTTTTTAGATTTGTATAATGGAAATTTAGATTACTATTATGAGGACTTTCTTTTTTTCCCCTAATATAAACATTTAATACTCTGATGCCATAAATATTCTTAAAATTAAATAATATGTCACATTTAAAAAGAAAAAAAAATTGTAAGGACAACTTTTTTTTTTTAGTCGCTAAGTTGTGTCCTACCTTTTGTGACACCATGGACTGTAACTCACCAGGCTCCACTGTCCATGAAATTCTCCAGGCAAGAATATTGGAATGGGTAGTCATTTGCTTCTCCAGAGGATCTTCTTGACCCAGGGATTGAACCCAGGTCTCCTGCATTGCAGGCAGATTCTTTACTATCTGAGCCACCAGGAACCAAATAATGACTAATTATTTTACTGCATTACTGAAGAGTACAAACATACATCAATATGTGACATTCTAATCCTTAAATGTTTTCTATAACTTGATTCGAAACAAATGAACAAAACTAGGGAAATTCAAAATAAGTATATTAATTGAATGTGACACATGAGTATGTTTTTCTTTCATGAAATAGCTACTCATAGCAAGCATACAAAATGAAATGATCCAAATAACTGTGGTGTGCTTTTGTTGGGCGCTGCATGCCTATATTACACAGCCCATATGCCATGTGATGACTCAGCCCTTCAAATACATTTGTCTATGTGAAAGTTTCTTTGTGTCTAAGTCCAATTACATCTTCTTAATTAAATGCATACCACAAAGCCAAAAAGATAAACAAAGAAGGCATTGAAATTTAATATATGAATGTATAATTGTGTAGCTCAGTTATCGATGAATTCTGTGCCTCTTGTGTTTTGGTGCATTATGAAGGTGAAGGCATTTTTGAAATATAATTTCTTCTGTATGATTCTTCTGTCTCCTTGCTGTGCTCCTCCCATCACTCGATGACATGTATCTTTGAACATATAGTAGTTACTGACTCTCATTACAATAATAATTCATCTAGTCTGTAAGAACCTCTTCAGATTAATTCAAACTACATTACAAACTGTCATCTCTTCTAGTAATCTAGAATCTTTGTGTATCTACATCTGCCAAACTATATGTGGGTTGCCACTGCCTTCTCCGGTAAGCTGAATAATGGCCCCTAAATACGTCTATACCATGAACACAGGAAATTATAAATGTTACCTTATATGCCTAAAAGGACCATGTGGATGTAATTAAGTTAGGATCTTGAGATAAGAAAATTATCCTACTTTAATATGTACCTCTTTTTGACCACTTCCAGTTTGCCTTGATTCATAGACCTAACATTCCAGATTCCTATGCAATATTGCTTTTTATAGCATCGGACTTTACTTCCATCACCAGTCACATCCACAACTGGGTGTTGTTTTTTCTTTGACTCTGTCTCTTCATTCTTTCTGGAGTTATTTTTCCACTGATCTCTAAGAGCATATAGGGCACCTACGGACCTGGGGAGTTCATCTTTCAGTGTCCTATCTTTTTTCCTTTTCATACTGTTCATGGGGTTCTCAAGGCAAGAATACTGAAGTGGTTTGCCATTCCCTTCTCCAGTGGACCACATTTTGTCAGAACTCTCCACCAGGACCAGTCTGTCTTGGATGGCCCTACATAGCATGGCTCATAGTTTCACTGAGTCTAGACAAGGCTGTGGTCCATGTGATCAGATTGGTTAGTTTTCTGTGATTGTGGTTTTCATTCTGTCTGCCCTTTGATGGATAAGGATAAGAGGCTTATAGAAGCTTCCTGATGGGACAAAGTGATTGATGGTAAAACTCAGTCTTGTTCTGATGGGTGGGGCCATGCTCAGGAAATCTTTAATCCAATTTTCTGTTGATGGGAAGGGCTGTGTTCCCTCCCTGTTGTTTGATCTGAGATCAAACTATGGTGGAGGTAATGAAGATAATGGCAACCTGCTTCAAAAGGTCCCATGCAAGTACTGCTGCACTCAGTGCCCTGACCCTTCAGCAGGCCACCACTGACCCATGCCTCCGCCGGAGACTTCTGGACACTTATGGGCAAGTTTGGGCCAGTCTCTTGGGGGATCACTGGTCCTTTATCCTGGGTCTTGGTGCACACAAGGTTTTGTTGGTGCCCTCCAAGAGTTTAATGCTCAAAATCCACCAAACCAGGCTTCAACAGTACATGAACCATGCACTTCCAGATGTTCAAGCTGGATTTAGAAAAAACAGAGGAACCAGAGATCAAATTACCAACATCTATTGGGTCATCAAAAAAGCAAGAAAGTTACAGAAAAACATCTACTTCTGCTTTATTGACTACACTAAAGCCTTTGACCTCGAGTGTGGGCTAGCTCCTCTCTGCTGCCACCCCTATGGTGCTGGAGAGACTCTTGTGAGTCCCTTGGACTGCAAAGAGATCCAACCAGTCCATCCTAAAGGAGACCAGTCCTGGGTGTTCCTTGGAAGGGATGATGCTGAGGCTGAAACTCCAATACTTTGGCAACCTCATGAGAAGAGTTGAAAAAGACCCTGATGCTGGGAGAGATTGAAGGCAGGAGGAGAAGGGGACAACAGAAGATGAGATGGTAGGATGGCATCACCGACTTGGTGGACATGTGTTTGAGTAAGCTCTGGAAGTTGGTGATGGACAGGGAGGCCTGGTGTGCTGTAGTCCATGGGGTCACAGAGAGTTGGACACTGCTGAGAGACTGAACTGAACTTAATATGTACCCCAATGTAATCATGAGAGTCTAGTAAGTTTCAGATAGAGAGGGAAGGTTAGTGTGTTGACATGATGATGGGCGTAAAAAATAGAATGATGCATTTTGAAGATAGAGCAAGTGGCCACAAGCGAAGGATACAGATGGCTTCTAAAGGCTGAAAATGATCAGGAAAAGATTTTTTCCTTCAGATCCTCCAAGATGTCGAAAGGAAACAGTCCTTTTGACATCTTGATTTTAGCCCAGAGAAACTAATTTTAAATTTCTGACCTCAAAAACTTTAGAAAAATAAATTAGTGTTGTCCTAAGCCAGCAAGATGAAGAAGGAACCCACTCCAGTATTCTTGTCTGGGGAAGCCCATGGACAGAGGAGCCTGGCAGGCTACAGTCCATTGGCTTGCAAAGAGTCAGACATGACTTAACAACTAAATAACCACAACCAGGTCAACAAGAAGGGGCTAGCAATCCACTCCAATATTCTTGCCTGGAGTATTCCATGGATAGAGTAAGAAGCCTGGCAGGCTTCAGTCTATGGTTTGCAAACAGTTGGACAACTAAGCATCTAACACTCATTTTCAAGCCAACAAGTCTTCCCAGATGGTTCATTGGTAAAGAATCCACATGACAATGCAGGAGATGATGTGAGTTTGACCCCTGGGTTGGGAAGATCCCCTGGAAGAGAACATGGAAACCCACTCCAATATTCTTGCCTGGAGAATCCCATGGACAGAGAAGCTGGTGGATTACAGTCCATGTGGTCACAAAAGAGTTGGACACAACTCTGCAACTGAACAAGAAGCTAGCAAATTGGCATCAATTGTTTATAGCAGCAGTAGGAAACTAATACACTATGCCTTTCCAATGTTCCTTCTGTCTAGAAGCCATTTGTTGTTCTTTGCCTGATTAATTACTGACTATATCAGATTGACCCAGTCTCCCCACATTCTTTCTGCTGGAAATCCTAGGTAGGAAGTTATCTGGTTGCTTAGTTCCAGCTCATGTCTTTATCATAGCACTTACCCAATTTCCTTTAAAATTGTCCCTTAAGGCTCTGCCCACTTAAAATATGCATAATGCTCTGATGACAAAACAACTGTCTTACTCATATTTTTGGTTTGTTTAGCAACTAGAATAGAATTTGGAAAAGAGTTAACAGTAAATCTTTGTATAATTGATTTTCTTATATAAGATTTTCAAGAGTGTTTTAGAGCATATGCTATTTTTGAGAAAATTTTAATTAAAACATTTAATCTAATGAGATTGACATATATAGACTATTATATATAAAATAGATAACTAAAGAGAACCTAATGTATAGCACAGGAAATTCTACTTGGTGCTCTGTGGTGACCTAAATGGGAAGGAAATCCAGAAGAGGGGATACATGTATATATGTAGCTGATTCACTTTGCTATACAGCAGAAACTGACATAGCAGTGTAAAGCAACTATATACTCTAATTTAAAAAATACTAATCTTAAGAAAAACTTAAAGTGTAAAAATTTAAAAGTTTAAGATTGACTCTGAGTCAAACAAGAGAATTTATGCATACATACATATATGCATATCTATCTATATTTACAAAAAGATATTCTAATTTTCAATGGCATCCAGTTTCAGAAAATACTGATGATAGATGATCTGGATGCTAGATGGCAAGTGGGAGAGATAATCCAGGATTGGTAGCCTCAATTTAACTGACTACACTATTTGCTGTTCACTTGAGACTGTCACAATATTATTAAGTGGCTATACCCCAATACAAAATGTTTTTGGTGTTAAAAAAATAAAATAAAAATTTAAGTGACTACACTAATGACCTCAAGAGTTAGAAAGAACATTAGAAATGAAAAGATTAGATAATCCTAATCATTCAAATATTGATACACATAAATAAGATACTCCTGAATAAAAAATAACATTATGAGTTTTATACAGTGCCCATTGTTTCATTTATGTGCTTATTTGTTTTCACTCTGACGAGAATAGATCACATTATTTGTTTACTGAATGAATCTCTTAAAAATGAATAATGTAATTTTCCCTTCTTGCTTAGGAGTCAGAAAAACAACAATATGTGGAAAATGTAGTTTCTAAAAAATTTATAGCTTCCAGTTGACTTTATGTTTATTGACACCTGAAATTATGTCAGCCATTATCTTTGCTTTGACTTTTATTCTTGTTGTGGATAGAGTTCTTTCTGTTATGTACCTAGAGATAGTATCAAGGAGACAAGTATAAATTCTAAGAACATCAACTGATTAGAATAATCTAAAGTGAGTCAGGGAATCTCTCAGGTAGGTTTCAGTGGACATGGCATTCCCTCTGCTTCTGGGACTGATTTTGTGTCAGTTTTGACAACCACAACATTTAATAAAGGAGAGAACCCAAAGAAGAGGAACAAAGGCTTGTCATGTGACTATGGAGAAGGAAATGGCAACCCACTCCAGAATTCTTGCCTGGGAAATCCCACGGAAAGAGAAGTCTGGTGGGCTACAGTCCCTGGGGTCACAAAGAGTGGGACACAATATAGCAACTAAATAACAATATGACTATGCTTTGTGGGATTATTTTTCCTCAGAGACTGTAATATTGCAAAATTTAACTAAATATTTTGTATGGATACTAGTTAAATGAATTTTGTAATTCAAGTTATAATGAGCAGAGGCCTATAGCCATAAGTATTTATTGCTATTTGGCTGCATGATATTATTGCATTAAAACTGTTGTATTGCTAATGGTTAAGGATGCAAACACCAACTCAATGAAAAGTCTTCTTTGTAATCATTGGGGTTTTCAGATTAACAAGCTCTCAAATAGTTTAAACACATGTACAAGATGGCATGTTTATGAAAGCATTTTGGTTATTTGAATAATATTTGCAGGAGGATTTTTGAGAATGTGGGAGGAGGTGCTAAGGGCACTATTTCTTATTTGCTTATCTGTGTATTGTCAAAAGATTTTAGAGCTAAAAATTATCATTTAGGCTCCAATTTTCACATATACAAAGTGCTATACCTGTGTATCCTGCCCTAGAAGCTGCAAAGGCAGACATCGATCTAGATAAAAATGTTTCAAAAGGTCACTTTCAGTACCATTATAAATGCACAACATGGAAATTCCCATCATTGTTTGACCCATAATAAGCCATTCTGTGTTGAGAAAAACATTATTATATCATAAATTAAAATGATAGAAATTAAAAACTGTATCAAGCACTGCAAAAGATTATCTTCTGATCTCTCAAGACTGTAGCCTAAGTTAGGAGATTATATACTATATATCAACCCATAGGTCTCTTCCACACTGAGATGCAGATGAGAAAGAGAGTACATATTTATTGGAAGTCCCCAGCCTTCAGTTTTTCCTGAGAACTATAAGATGCAAAAGTGCATTATCTGAGCATGATGAACTATGGAGTACTATGAGGAAGAAAGAGTGAAGGGTGAGGGCATGGGCTCTATAGCCACTGCAGCCACTTGTCTTGAAGCACACATATCACAAAGGAGTTTACTTGGCAAACTTGTACAAACATTTTGTGAAAAATCCACATATCTCTCTGCTCATACTTCAGGGGAGAAACCAGAGAAGGTATGATTCTACAACTACAATTATTTAGCCAAGTTACAGAGAAATGATAAGCCCACTGTCTCTCCAGCTACTTTGTCTTCACAAGGATCTTCTAAGCACCATCAGACTAACGTGAAGAGAAGAATGCTGCTGCTGCTTCTGCTGTTTAGTTGCTCAGTTGTGTCCAACTCTTTGTTACCCTTTGGACTGCAAGGTGTAGAGAATGTGATATGCACAGGCCTGTACTGTAATAAACAGGGCTTCTTTGAAAAATAAGAATGACTTTCTTATCACCCCCAGGTGAAGGGCTGGGAGCAGTAAAAAGTACATCCTGGAAAAACATCTTGAAAACAAGATGTTGAAGTACTGATGTGACTGATGGAAAATGATTAGTGACTGTTCGCATAACTAGAGCCTTGAAGGAGTTGCTGAGAAAGGGTGTCACTAGCCGAAGGGCTAAACAGTCATGAAAGTCCTGAAGGTTTGACATTGAAGACTGTGCATTGTATATCTTTATTCCCGACCTGAGATTGTAAAGAACAGATATCTCTAGGGCATGTACAGGGAAGTAGATATTAACAATAAAAAGCACGCAAGGATTAGGATCTGGGCTTTTGCCTATGAAGGGCATCAGCCCCCTGAACCCCACCTTATTTCTGAGT
>NW_011494770.1:769383-787639 GCF_000754665.1 Bison bison bison
CTTATTTTTCTTTATTCTTCTGGAGCACCACTCCCTCAGGTCAGTTCGTTGTTTGGGCTGGTCCCGACACAAGCCTCCTCTGTCCATGGGATTTCCCAGGCAAGAATACTGGAGTGGGTTGCCTTTCCTACTCCAGGAGATCTTCCCAACCAAGAATCAAACTCGAGTGTCCTGCATTGGCAGGCAGGTTCTTTACCACTGCACTACCTAGAAAACCCATCTGCTCCTAAATGTGGGAAGAAGGTATTCAAGTTATAAGATGAAACTGTGATTAACTAGGTTTCATTTTTCCCTCCCCTCTAATGTTCCACTCACAGTCCCCAGGTCTACCTCATTGAGTTTTCAGATTATTTTGCTTCAGATTTTCTACTGAGGTGAAGACACAGAAAAAATGAGATTGGCTCTAGACTTTCTCTTCCAAAACAATGCATTGAAGCCTATAACAAAGATTGTAATTTTATTAAAGTTCACTGTTTCAATATGCAAAAACAAAGCTAGTTTGAAAATCACGCTGTTGAATTTATATGTAAAGACCATTCACAACATTCCTCTTCCGTAATTTTAATCTATGTTGTGGTCTGCCGGAATGTCTCTTCATTTAATTCCTGGTGTTCCCGGGTAGCATTAATGGTAAAGTACCTGTCTGCCAATGCAGGAGACATAAGAATCGCAGATTCAGTCCCTGACTAGGTAAGATCTCTTGGAGGAGAGCAGGGCAACCCACACCAGTATTCTTGCCTGGAGAATCCCCCTGGACAGAAGAGCCTTGTGGGCTACAGTCCAGAGGGTAGCAAAGAGTCAGACACGACTGAAATGACTTAGCACGCACATTGGTCATTTTTGTTGCAATATTTTTCTTTGTCAAAGTTGCTAGCAGTTTGCTAATTTTATTGATTTCGATGAACCAGTTTTTGGCTTCAGAGACTAACTTTTGATAGTTTATTTGTTTTATATTGCATTGATTTCTGATCTTTATTATTCTATTTCTTCTACTTGCTTTGCATATATTTCGATCTTATTTTCCTAACTTTTTAAAAAAGAAACTTAGATTATTGTTCTGAGATCCTTGTTCTTTTTGAATATAAACATTTAGTGGTATGGATTTTCCTTTAAGCAAATGATCTTATTGAACTAGTCAGGACCTTCACTAAGATGTTGATATGGTACAAGGTGGTAATAATGCACATACTTGTTTATTTTAAAGGGGATGTATCTAATTTCAACATTAACAATGATGTGAGGCTTTTGGAGATAAGTTTTAGAAGCATAAAAGCATTTATTAATCTAACAGTTTGCACCATATGTGGGTGTGGAATTTTGACAACTGCACTTACTGTTGTTTTTATATCATTCTGTTTTTGTTTTCCCCCTTAACTGGTAAATCTTGTTAATTATTCAATATATTTGTGGATTTTCTAAAATTAAACAATACTTAAACAAACCTGACCATAGTAACATATACTCATGCATTCTTATTTTTTTTTTTATTTTGCAATTGCCAGAATTTGATTGCTAATATTTTATTTATGACTTAGTATAAATGTACATGAGTAATTCTGTGTTGTAATTTTCCATTCTTGGACTGGCCTTGAATGGTTTTGGTGTCTTCATAGAATAGTTTGGAGAGTATTTGCTAGAAAAGTTTGTGTAACTTGGCTCTGAGATTCCTTCAAAATTGTTGGAATCTGTGTGTAAAATAGTTTTGATTTTTATTTTCTTTCTGGGAAAAGTTGTAAATTCAACTCATTTTTTCTATTTTTCTTCAGTTTTTAGTTGGATATATTTTCTAGATTTTGTCCACTAAATGAAAGTTTTCAAATTTATTGATATAAATTACTTTATTAACACTGCAATGAATATTGTATGTATAGTTTTCTTTTAATATCTAATAGAATTTATTAATCTCCCCCCAGTCAGTATTTCTCCTCTTTCTTATGAGTTTTTCCAAAATTCCATTTTAATATTCTTTGTTAAAATCTTAGCATTGTTATTCTTTTAAAAAAATGCATTAATTTTTGTATCTGTGTCTTCTCTCCTTTTTTACATTTGGTTTTATTTGGTTCTTTTTCTAACATTTTAGGTTGAAACTCAGGTCATTAATTTTTAGAAAAAAATATTTTTTCAAATACAATCATTTAAGATTGCTGCTACTGAGTCACTTCAGTTATGTCCGACTCTGTGCGACCCCATAGACGGCAGCCCATCAGGATGCCCCATCCCTGGGATTCTCCAGGCAAGAACACTGGAGTGGGTTGCCATTTCCTTCTCCAATGCATGAAAGTGAAAAGTGAAAGTGAAGTTGCTCAGTTGTGTCCGACCCTCAGCAACCCCATGGACTGCAACCTTCCAAGCTCCTCCATCCATGGGATTTTCCAGGCAAAAGTACTGGAGTGGGGTGCCATTGCCTTCTCCATCATTTAAGATTAGAAGCAATTTATTGAAGAAACATTTTCATGCAGTTCAGCTTTATACATTGTGTTTTCACTAAAACTCAAAGTAAATTTGTTCATTTTGATTTTGTCTTCACTTCATGGTTATCTATAAGTGTGCTGTTAATTTTCAAACACATAAGGACTTTTTATGCCCAGTTTTATTGACATCCTACTTAATATTTTATTTGTTTCGTTTGCTCATTTGTGTGACTTCATAAAATATGGGTTCTATGACCGTGTAGGCCTAAAAACAAGGTTTATTTTCAAATTGTTGGTTTCTGGATTCTCTATATTAGTATTAAATAAAACTAATTCAACATATTGTTAAGGTCTTACATATCTTTGATAATTTTTGTCTTAGAACAATCATAAATAAGAGAAGAACATTGAAATATCACAATATGATAATGCTTATTTTTTCCCCCTGTAGTTCTATGTAATTCAATATAATTTGAGTCCATTTAATTATATGATCACTACTTTAGTGATATATGTACTAGTAAATCAGAATGTCATTATGTAGTAACAGGTACTATATTTTTCCACTTTGATTAGAATTTTCTTGATATATCTATTTTCTTCATCTAACTTTCCATAATTTCATTTTTTAATGTTTTAAGCCTATATTAAATAGTATATAGATGAATTTTAAATATCTGACAATGTCTGGCTTTAAATTAGTGACTTTAAACAATTTGCATTAATTGTAATAGTCAATTTATATTTTCTTTTATCTACTTTTTGCTTTCCTTTGTGGATCTCATTTTTGCTCCTTTTTCCCTCTTTCATGACCATTCAGGATTGATTTAGGGTATTTTTTTTTTATCCTTATTCAGAAATTTTGCAGTCTTATTTTCTAAGTTTAGTGAAAGCTTTGAATATTAAATAAATATTTTAAAACTAAAATTATTACTATTTTTTAAAATTATTATTATTTATATATCTTTCTTAGCAACATTAAGAAACTAGAACATTTTTGACTACAGTTACTGGTCTCTAAATTTACATAGTTTTATATTCTTTATTGTAGTTCTCTTTTTTCTTTAACTCTGTAATATTAGGTATTAGTTTAATTATTATTTTATATGCTTTGTCTAGGTCTGCTTAAATGTTTGCCAATTTATTTTCTGAATATTTTCTTTTTCTGCCAGGATGTCGTTTCTTCAGAGTTGTTTCATTTTTTTGCTTTCTCATTGTTTTAAATAACCTCTTTTTGTTTTGGTGTACTATCTTAACTAAAATGTTACTCAATCTAAATTTTCCTGTTAGGTGCATATTTAGTTTTCTCTCTATATAAATATGTCTGGAAATTTATCAGAAATAAACTCTTCAATTATTGCCTTTTTTCTCTTAATTCTATTCCCTCCTTGAAAGAGCCCAAATAAATAATAAAAAGTTGCAGTTCACATTGTATATATCTTATCATCTTTTTCCTATTTCCTAAACCCTTGTCACTGTCCTGTGTTCTGAATATTTTCTCTAGCTTTATTTCCTCCTCAGCTGAGGTCAGTTTGTCTTTATCTCATTTATTAAGGTTTTATTTTTATTTCAAATCTGTATATTTTCATTTTATCATTCTTATGGTTTGTTTTAAATCTGCCTGATCAATTGCTTAATAGTACCCACTTACTTTGATTAAATAATTCACTCATTTATATCATCTAAACATTTAATCCATGATTAGGTCATATTTCTAAGCTAGTGACTTTATTTTCTAAATGTTCTTTGCCAGAGTCTAGCTCCAGCAGCCAGGGAATCAGCCTGAAGGGGTGAGTGGTGTTGGTGGATGATGATGTAGTCTCTGACTCATAGTACGGAACTACATGTTTATTTCAAGCTTCAGGTTCTCTTTTATACTTTGACAAAAGCATTAAGTCAGAGGTTTGACGTTTTTAGTTTCCCCCACCCAGATTTACTGTACCCAACTTGTGATTACATTGTAACTCATGCTACATTCCTCAGTTTATTTCTTATCTTCTTAAATCCTGTTTGCCCCTAGCATCTTAAGATCACTGTCTCCTAAAAAGGCTTCTACTACTGCTAAGTTGCTTCAGTCATGTCCAACTCTGTGTGACCCCATAGACGGCAGCCCACCAGGATCCCCCATCCCTGGGATTCTCCAGGCAAGAACACTGGAATAGGTTGCCATTTCCTTCTCCAATGCATCAAAGTGAAAAGTGAAAGTGAAGTTGCTCAGTCGTGTCCGACTCTAGCGACCCCATGGACTGCGGCCTACCAGGCTCCTCCATCCATGGGATTTTCCAGGCAAAAGCACTGGAGTGGGGTGCAATTGCCTTCTCCAAAAAGGCTTCTAGCTATTCTTAATTATTCCTAAACCCTAAACTCAGCAATCTTCTTTTGCCATAAATATTTCCCTCAAAAACAGGTCTCAGATAACAATCCTTCCCATGGTCTCAAGCTGTGGCCTATGTGCTCATCCTGGGACATTCTTTGTAAAGATCCTTGAACAAATGTCAATGGTTATTTTATAGATTATTTTCTGGACACAACTGTAGAAGGCTTTGTGCTTTCTCATGCTTCTCTCAAGCACTTTAACATTCTTTCCAGCCAACTCAACCGAAGAAAGGAAAGAACAAGTCAGAATCACAAGGCCTAACTCCTTCATCCCAGAGCCGTGCCTGCGAGATGAGGAGAGGAGGTTGGGGCCGTGCCTCCATTTTGTCAGTAATGCCTAACGGGGTTCCCAACAGTTCTTGAAAGTTTAAATCTATTTTGTTGGTTTCTGATATATCTCACTCAAGGTGGCTTTATTCCTATATACATAGAGATTGTCATTTATAAATTTTTTTGAATTTTGGAAAACCTGAAGATATAAACTGAAGCTGTTTTTCTACAGAGGGTGGCTGAGTTGGGGTTGGTGAATAGGCATAGAATATGTTATCAGTGTCCTTCAGAGTCTTAAGTTTAATGTGGAAATTGTTATCAATTCTCACTCATCAGGTAGATGCTGATATTGGCATTTGCTTTCAGAGTGACTGACATATTGCATTTGCTTAAAGCTATCTATTGGTGTCAATTTATAAGTTTTTTTTTGTTCTGGAGCAGTGTATCTATTATGTCTTATAGACCCAGAAGTGTATTAAAGTTAAATGCATTCTGCTTTATACATTTGTAAAAAAAAATACTCTCTGGATCACTAGTTGGCCATATTCCCAGGGCAAAGAGATACACACCCACACACACATAAGCACACATAAAAAGAGAGAAAGAGGAAGTTATACTGCATTGTGGCTTCAGGGAATTTGCACCTTTAGCTCTTTCTCTTTACAATGATCTAAACCTCCGACTTTCCCCTCCTCCCCACCAGGCACACACACACACACGCACCCCTCACCTCCCAGGACGCTGCATAGTCCTTACCCATATTTTCAGATCTCTCTCACTGTGCTAGGTTAGGTCCCCCTAGTGTATGTTCTCATTGTAACTTTTCCTCCATAGCATGCAGAACTGTAATTAGATAAATGACATGAACAAAGGAGCCCTTTCATCTCTTTAACATCGTCATATCCTTAGCAACACAGCTCCTGTCTTCATTAATATTATTAAGTGAATAAGTTAAAGGAAGTGGACAAAGAAATACAACTAGTAGAGGTGGCATTTCCATAAATACTGAATTTGAGCTCATTCAAATTAGATGAATCTACTGAATCTGAAAAGTCTCTTCACTACTGAAAGTACAAAGCACATGTAAGTTCCAAAATGCCTTGGAAGCCAATGTTATTTAAAATCCAGTTTTGACTAGCTAAACAGCAATTGAAACTGAGAATTCAGTTGTAAAAGACCATATTAAGGCTATTCTGTAAAATATTCAGAAGGTCTATATCCTACTACAAACATTCCTTGAATATATCTCCTAGAGAAATAGATACCTGATTTGTATAGATTTAATAAATAACAGACATAAATAGTTACTATAAATAATAACACTGATTATCCTGTGTAATCAAACCCTTCACCTGCTGAGATATGCAGTGCATTTATGCAGATCAGCTGTAGGCCTTTCATCCATGAAATTATAGAATGTATAATGTGATGGGCCATGATATATTCAGTGTAATTGCTTATTTATAAAAAAAGCTATCAACAGCCCACTTTAAATAAATTCAGAAATCACCGTAGGGCATTTAGAAATGAATATTTTATATGACATTTTAAAAAGATTATGAGCATTTCTTTGAACAGTAAAATTAATGGCTGTTTGGCTGTTTAAACTCATCCAATGTAGATTCAGGATAATAGCATATAAACTGTAATTACTGTATTTGTGTTTTAATTAGGAATAACCATCTACCTTGCTAGCAATGCAAATCTTTTACCTAAAATATCAATAAAGGGAAAACAAATTAATGTGTTAAATATCCTCATGGATCTTTTGAAAGAAAAGTATATTTAATAGTAACTATCTGTATGCTTATCTATCACCTACCTACTCACACATCTATACTTTATCACATGGTTTTAAGTAAATTTCCCACAAATAAGCAAACATTTTGAACCTCAAATGTAACATTTAAAAACCTAACACTATTAACATAATCAGAAACAATGCACAATTTCTGTCTTTAATCTTTAGTATAAATGAATTTTACAGGAGTCTGAGCTGCATTACAAAGTTAGAATTAACATTAGATCCTCATATTTCCAAACTCAAGGTGAAAGAAGGTCAAGAATAATGATCTTGGAGTCTAGAATTAACTAAAGAATATTTCTGAATCATTCACAATAGTCATTGTCCTAGCAGAGAAGAAAGGGCACACTAAAATTTGTAAAAATACTGGAGGATAGAAATAATTGTTTTTATAAAACAATTCATCAGAAATTGATTAAAAATCCCCAGAGGGCCACAAAGTTATCTACATATTCCTGTTTATTCTTTGAGCAAAAATTATTCTCAATGCATTTTTTTGTACATGTTTTTTTCCCATGTTGAGATTAGAAATCATTAAGATGATGACAGATGTCTTTAAATATGTCTTAAATTTTTTTCTGCGGATATTAGTATGTAATCTCATACATAGAGCTTTGGTTATCACTCTTAGAAGTAAACCCAGTGCTGTGCAAGATATAGATGACATTGAAAACAGTATCTGAGGATCTCTTTTATTCCTAAAACAATTTCTACATTTAGAGAGTCTTTGAAAGCTTTTTTTAAAAATCATAGACATATTTACTCTAAAAGTAAATGATGTTCTGGTGAAGTATCAAGTTTATGTTGTCAAGATAGGCTCAGAAGAACAACTTGTAAAAAGCAATGAAATTCATACTATTTATTCTATTCATACTATTTATTACTATAATTATATATTACTTTAAAACTAATACTGAAGATAAAGGATGAAGACAAAGTGAATAGGAACTCTAAAACATATGGAATTAACATCAACTTTGTGAGAATCCAGAAATAAGGTGATAGGCAATGGCATCTATTTGCATGAGATATTTGACTTCTTTTTCATAAGAAATGCAACTGATAACAGAATTGTAGGAAGTACGAGCTCTAGGACAGTTAAACTTGTCTATCTAAGAATTCCATGAACATGAGTGAGAATCAAGCCAACTAAAAGTACCTATAGCTGATTTACTTCATTTTGCAGCAAAAACTAACACAACCTTTTAAAGAAGTTATATTCCAATTAAAAAAAAAAAGACTTCCCTGGTGGCTCAGACGGTAAAAGGGTCTGCCTACAATGCAGGGGACCGGGATTTGATCCCCGGGTCAGGAAGATCTTCTGGAGAAGGAAATGGCAACCCACTCCAGTACTCTTGCCTGGAAAATCCCATGGGCGGAGGTACGTGGTAGGCTACAGTCCATGGGGTTACAAAGAGTCGGACACGACTGAGCGACTTCACTTTCACTTTCACTTAAAAAAGAAAGAGGGGGTGAGTACATATAGACACAAGGATTCTGAAACGTGTGTAGGTATTAACTGCCAAGCAGGAGATATAGGTTTGATCCCTGGGTCCAGAAGATACACTGGAGAAGGAAATGGCAACCCACTCTAGTATTCTTGCCTGCAAAATCCCATGGACAGAGGAGAATGGTGGGCTATAGGCCATGTGGTTACAAAGAGTTGGATATGACTTAACACTCAGAAATAACAATAATTTAAACTAGTTTCTCTAGAGAGCAGTGAACAGTGAAAGTCTCAAATTCTTTGATTATACAGAGGCTTACAGGACTTCCAAAACCTGGAGAAACTAAGGAGTGAATGCTTAGATATACTTGTCTCAACGTCCTCTGTCCCCGTTCACATAACATGCAGGATTATTTGACTAATTTGGAACTAGATCTGTCCGTAAGGGGGAAGGAAAGAAGAAAAAAGAGACATCTTCTCCTTCAAATTGAACCCTTAATATTTATTTCAATTTGACACCTCTTTCCTCCAACAATTAAATTCAAATAGCAAAGAAGACCAAAATAGAAATTGATTTCAAATTATTAAAAAATAGATAAAAATCAGAGTGAGCCTATTAATTTCATTTTCTCTGTATGCATTCTAAAAACCACTAAACACTTTCATATTTTCAATCCATTAATTTATACAGCTGCTGCTGCTGCTGCTGCAAAGTTACTTCAGTCGTGTCCGACTCTGTGCGACCCCATAGACCGCAGCCGACCAGGCTCCCCGGTCCCTCGGATTCTTAGCCACCCCTACCAGGCTCCTCTGTCCATAGGATTTTCCAGGCAAGAATACTGGAGTGGGTTGCCATCGCCTTCCACAATTTATATAGCAGTGTAATATTAATTTTATGATATTACATTTTAACATGTTCTCAAATATTGCAGAACTGACTACAAAGTAAAGAGATGTATAAAAATGGAATGGTGATCCTTTTATATTAGAAACATACAGAACATGTTTCTCATTATATACTTATGAATTATGTTTGCATTTAATTTCTCTGTGTTCACACGTCCTATAGGACAATAGTAAATGAAGAAGAAGTTTTGCATGAGCATAGGAACACTTTCCATGGTTATACACTTAGGCTCAGTGCAGAAAAATTAAGCAAAATTGTCTATCTCCCAGTTTCTCCTAGAAGGAATTTGACTACATACTTCCCTAGCTGCTGCCTGAGGGTCTGCCTTCCTGACTGAATCCTCCCCAAAATTAATGGTTCTTGGAATATCCTCAACTACAGGGAACCATTAGTAACAAAGATGATGGCTTGGTCAATCAAAAAGTTTTGGGAAACATGGATGAAAACGGAAGGAATTATGTGAGGTGAAATAAACAGATAGAGAAAGACCAATACTGCATGGTGTTATTTACATGTAGAATCTAAAAAAACAAAGTCAAACTCATATAAATAGCAAATAAAATGGTGGTTGCCAGTGGCTGGGAAGTGTGGGAAATAGAAAACGTTTGGTAAAAGGGTACAATTTTTCAGTTATATGGTGAATGAGGTCTGAGGATCTAATGTATCTCCTGATAACTATAGTTGATAATACTGTATTACCTAACTGAAATCTGCTGAGAGAGTACAGCTTAAGTGCTCTGTCACACATACACACACAGATTAAATATGAGACATGTTAATTAACTGTGACAATTCTACCACAATGTGTACATATATCATCTCTCTTCACATCATGTACTTTTAAACATATTGCAATTTTATTTGTCAATTGTACCTCAATATAGAATTTTCTACATTTTTTCTTTCCTGTTGAAAAAAGGGAAATTTTCTGTGAAAAACTAAAGAACAGAACACATGGACTTCAAGGTTATATCAGGAAGGTTGAAAATGTCATAAGACCAACCAACATGGAAAGATAATTTTTCATTTTGCATGTTTTATCATAATGTATTCACAAGATTTGTTTCCTATTTTAATATGCACTTTAATTTCCTATTTCTTTGTGCCTGGATGGGGGTGGTGGTAGGGTGAATAAAGTGACTTGTGAAAGAATATATTGTGGAATGAAACTTTTTTAACTTCTATTCACACACACACACAAACAGTATTTGACATCTAATACATATTTTTCATGTAAGAGTAGCTTTTAATCTGTGATTTACACTAATTTTTTTTTTGCGACATAAATACTACAACCATCAGAGAATTAAATAAAACGTGACCATTTTTCCCAAAGTGTTTTTTATAATGTTTTAAAAACAACAGAAATGAGAACACCTTGCTTTTGGCTAAGTGAAAATGATTTTAAACTTCTGGCTTCCAGAAACTGTGAGAGAATAATTTTTTTTCTTTTTTTTATTGATAAAACAATGCCATTCTCCCAAATCTCCCCACCCTCTCCCTCTCCCACAGAGTCCATAAGACTGATCTATACATCAGTGTCTCTTTTGCTGTCTCGTACACAGGGTTATTGTTACCATCTTTCTAAATTCCATATATATGCATTAGTATACTGTATTGGTGTTTTTTTTTTTTTTTTCTGGGTTACTTCACTCTGTATAATAGGCTCCAGTTTCATCCACCTCATTAGAACTGATTCAAATGTATTCTTTTTAATGGCTGAGTAATACTCCATTGTGTATATGTACCACTGCTTTCTTATCCATTCATCTGCTGATGGGCATCTAGGTTGCTTCCATGTCCTGGCTATTATAAACAGTGCTGCGATGAACATTGGGGTACACGTGTCTCTTTCCCTTCTGGTTTCCTCAGTGTGTATGCCCAGCAGTGGGATTGCTGGCTCATAAGGCAGTTCTATTTCCAGTTTTTTAAGGAATCTCCACACTGTTCTCCATAGTGGTTGTACTAGTTTGCATTCCCACCAACAGTGTAAGAGGGTTCCCTTTTCTCCACACCCTCTCCAGCATTTATTGCTTGTAGACTTTTGGATCGCAGCCATTCTGACTGGTGTGAAATGGTACCTCATAGTGGTTTTGATTTGCATTTCTCTGATAATGAGTGATGTTGAGCATCTTTTCATGTGTTTGTTAGCCATCTGTATGTCTTCTTTGGAGAAATGTCTATTTAGTTCTTTGGCCGAGAATAATTTTTTATTGCTGATTTAAGCCACCAAGTTTATAGTGTTTGTTAGAGTAGCCACAAAAACTACTCACTAGTTATTATTACTCACAAAACTTTGTATAGGACGTCCTTATGGTACAGTGGTTAGGACTCCATGCTTCCCCTGCAAGGGGGTTGAGTTCCATCCCTGGTGAGGGAACTAAAATTCCACATGCCATGCAGCTCAATAAAATTAAAACAAACAAACAAAACCTATGGACAAATTTAGGTTGATCAAGAGCTCAGTGCTTTAAAATTTGAATCCAAAACTATACTGTATGTATTCATTCCTTTAATACAGTATCAGGCATTCACCTTTCGATGAAGTATTGAAGCTAGTAGTTTGTTTTTTCTAAAGCCCAAGAAAATCAATAAAGATTTCAGACCTCAAGTAATACATCAACCAGACAAGACAAATTCAAAATAGCTCACCTTGTATTAATGGGGGAAAAAGTATATTTAGTTTCCCAAAGCAATTTCAAAATGAGAAAAAAGTATAACACTCAAACATAGATGTGTGAATGCACTCCTTCTGCTTCTGGGTCTGGGGGGCTTTTTAAAATTCCAAATTGTGCATTTAAAAATGTGCACTTTATAAAACTACAAATTTAAGTTATAAATATTTATATTACAAAGTTTATGCATTGTTTTACTTTACATTTAGCACATTTTATGTAATATATTAAAATAATTTGCCATCATTTAGAAAGTTGTAACTTTTTTCTACTTTTAGTATTAGGCTGATTTTTAAGGTTTTCTAGAAAAGGAAATGAAAACCTCAGTTTTCACAACTGGCAAGAATGTATTTACTTGAACTCATTTATCTTCCTTATGAGGAATATCTGTCCTTGTATATTTTAAAATATGTCAGCAACAAGCAATTGTAGAAAAAAACACTACATGAAGCGTGTGAAAGTCTGAGTTTATAGTTCTAGTTTTAATACTGTTTGCATGCAAACCAAGAAACCTCAGTCTTTTGGAAGTTCTGCTTGATATCTATAATACACAGAAACCTCTTTATCTACTTGTAGGATTATTATAAAGATCAAATAAACTAATATGTAAATCTTTTTAAAAACTGTATTAAAGTCTACAAAATAATTATGAGAAAATATCAGTGTACTTATATCCTTGATAATTATCTATCAAAATTTTTTATGTAATACAATGAAAATTAGAGATACCGAGGGAACATTTCATATAAAGATGGGCACAGTAAAGGACAGAAAAGGCAAGGACCTAACGGAAGTTGAATATATTAAGAAGAGATAGCAATAATACACAGAAGAGCTATACAGAAAGATCTTAACCACCCAGATAACCACGATGATGGGATTACTCATCTAGAGTCAGACATTCTGGAGTGTGAAGTTAAATAGGCCTTAGGAAGCATCAATGCAAACAAAGCTATTGCAGGTGATGGAATTCCAGGTGAACTAATTCAAATCCTAAAAGATAATGCTGGGAAAGTGCTGCACTCAATTTACCAGCGAATTTGGAAAACTCAACAGTGACCACAGACCTGGAAAAGGTCAGTTTTCATTCCACTCCCAAAGAAGGGCAATGCCAAAGAATGTTCCAACTACTGCACCATTGTACTCATTTTACATGATAGCAAGGTCATGCTCAAAATCCTGCAATCTAGGCTTCAACAGTATGTGAACCGAGAACTTCCAGATGTTCAAGCTGGAGTTAGAAAAGACAGAGAAACAAGAGATCAAATTGTGAATATCCATTGGAGCATAGAAAAAGCAAGGCCCAGTAAAACATCTACTTCTGCTTCATTGACTGCGATAGGCTTTGACTGTGTGGATCACAGAAAATGTGGAAAATTCTTAAAGAGATGGGAATACCAAACCACCTTACCTGCCTCCTGAGAAATCTGTATGCAGGTCAAAAGTAACAGTTAGAACTGGACATGGAAAAATGGACTGGTTCAAAATTGGAAAGGTGTACAGCAAGATTGTATATTGTCACTCTGCTTATTTAATTTACATGCAGAGTACATCATGCAAAATGCCAGGCTGGATGAAGCACAAGCTGAAATCAAGGTTGCCAGGAGAAATATCAATAACCTCACATAAGCAGATGACACCACCCTTGCGGCAGAAAGCAAAAAGAAACTAAAGAGCCTTTTGATGAAGGTGAAAAGAGAGAGTGAAAAGTTGGATTAAAACTCAACGTTCAAAAAACAAAGATCATGACATCCGGTCCCATCACTTCATGGCTAATAGATGGTAAACAATGTAAATGGTGACAGGCTTTATTTTCTTGGGCTCCAAAATCACTAAAAATGGTGACTGCAGCCATGAAATTAAAAGAAGGAGAGCTATGACAAACTAAAACAGCATATTAAAGAGCATAGATGTTACTTTTCCAGCTAAGGTCCATATAGTCAAAACTATGGTTCTCCTGTTGTCATGTATGAATGCGAGAGTTGGGCCATAAAGAAGGCTGAATGCCAAAGAATTGATGCTTTTGAACTGTGGTGTTGGAGAAGACTCTTGAGAGCCCCTTGCCCTGAAAGGAAATCAAACCAGTCAATCCTAAAGGAAATCAGCCCTGAGTATTCACTGTAAGGCCTGATGCTGAAGCTGAGGCTTCAATACTTTGGCTATCTTGTGCAAATAGCCAACTCATTAGAAAAGACCCTTATGCTGGGAAAGACTGAAGGCAGGAGAGAAGGGGACGCCAGAGAATGCAGTGGTTGGATGGCATCACCAACTCAATGGACATGAGTTTGAGCAAGCTCCAGGAGATGGTGAGGGACAGGGAAACCCAACGTGCTGCAGTCCATGGGGTCGCAGAGAGTCGGAGAGGACTGAGCAACTGAACAGCAAAAACAACAAAGATAATGACTATCTGACACAGTAAAATAGCATATTAATTGCATATTTAATTTTTAAAAAGAGATCTCTTTATTTGCATGGAATTATGCTACTACTGTGGGAAAACATCACAGCAGGCTATTGTTAACTTGTACTTGAACATTCTAAGAAACTTACATTGATGTAAACAAAACTCATTTTGCTGTCCTTCCATCATATATGATATTGGTGCCATCTGTTTCAATTCCATGTATGTAGGATCATATGAGATATGTTATTATTATTGTTTTATGTATCCAAGTTTCATTTGGATTTACCTTCCTTTGAACATTGGTTTTCTTTTTGTTCAGAGTGTTGGTAAAATGAGTAAAAAGTCTCCAAAAGTTAATAAGGTAGCTTTCTTTCTAACACTTTTTTGTTTTGTTTTTTAATCTAAAAATAAAAGAAAGATATATTTACTCAGCCTTCATTAGCATATCTTCTTGAGTATAGAGTTTTATATGGCAGGTTTTTTTTTTTTTTTTTCAGCATATTGACACTATTCATTCACTAGTATCTAGCTTCCGTTGTTGGTATATTAAACAGAAAGTCAAACTAACCTTTGAATAAAATTCGTCTTTTCCTCAGCACTTTCAAGGTATTTCTATCTTGCTTTTTCATAATTTGACAGTGATATTTCTAGTTGTAGTTTTCTTTCTTTCTTGGAATGCTTAGGTCCATTGAATGTATAAACTGTTATCTTCTTAAAAGTCTGAACATTGTCACTTTAATTCCATATATGCAGGATCCTGTGAGATATGTTATTATTAGTGTTTTATAATAATAACATTATATTAATACTGTGTTCTGTAATCTGGAAATAGTATTCTCTGCTTCATTCTCTTTCTTTCTTTTGTAAATCAATTAAATGTATTTAGAATTTATCACTGGATATTCTGCTTCTCTTACCTGCTGCTAAGTCACTTCAGTCGTGTCCGACTCTGTGCGACCCCATAGACGGCAGCCCACCAGGCTCCCGCGTCCCTGGGATTCTCCAGGCAAGACCACTGGAGTGGGTTGCCATTTCCTTCTCCAATGCAGGAAAGTGAAAAGTGAAAGTGAAGTCACTCAGTCGTGTCCGACTCTTAGCGACCCCATGGACTGCAGCCTACCAGGCTCCTCCATCCATGGGATTTTCCAGGCAAGAGTACTGGAGTGGGGTGCCATTGCCTTCTCTTACCTAGAAACATTTATTTATTTATTTATGTTTGTTTTTGTTTTTGTTTTTTTGTTGTTGTTGTTTTTTGTCCTAAGTTCTGTTATCTTACCTAATTCTAACTTATACTGCTTTTTCATCTTTTCTTTTTTTTTTCTTTTTTTTTTTGTTTGTTTTTTTTTGCTTTTTAAATTTTTTTTTCCACCACAGGTATACATGTGTTCCCCTGTGTTTAGAAACATTTAAAGACTTATTTTTTTAGAATAGTTTTAGGTTCACAATAAAACTAAGAAGAAAATACAGAGAGTTTCTAAATATGTCCTGCTCCCCCGCATGCATAGCCTCCCCCATTATCAACATCCCCCAGCACAGCAGTATACTCATTATAATTGATGAACTTACACTACTACATTTTTACTACCCCAAATCCATAGGTTATATAATGGTTCACTCTTGGGGTTGTACATTCTATGGATCTGCACAAATGCATGAAATGTATCCACTGTTATAACACATAGAGAATAGTTTCACTGCTCTAAAAATCCCCTGCAGCCTGCTCGTGTATTCCATCTCTCTCAACCCCTAGCAACCACGGATTCCTTTAACTGTCTCCATAGTTTTGTCTGTGAAGAAGGCTGAGCGCCGAAGAATTGATGATTTTGAACTGTGCTGTTGGAGAAGACTCTTGAGATTCCCTTGGACTGCAAGGCGATCCAACCAGTCCATTCTGAAGGAGATCAGCCCTGGGATTTCTTTGGAAGGAATGATGCTGAGGCTGAAACTCCAGTACTTTGGCCACCTCATGCGAAGAGTTGACTCACTGGAAAGACTCTGATGCTGGGAGGGATTGGGGACAGGAGGAGAAGAGGACGACAGAGGATGAGATGGCTGGATGGCATCACTGACTCGATGGACGTGAGTCTGAGTGAACTCCGGGAGTTGGTGATGGACAGGGAGGCCTGGCGTGCTGTGATTCATGGGGTCACAAAGAGTCGGACACGACTGAGCGACTGAACTGACTGATAGTTTTGCCTTTTCCAGAGTGTTATATAGTTGGAATTATAAAGTATGTAACCTTTTCAGTTTAGTTTCTTTCATTTAATAATATGCATTTAAGGTTTCTCTATGTCTTTCTGTGGCTTCATAGCTCATTTCTTTTTAATGCTGAATACTATTTCATTGTTAGGGTATACCGCAGTTCATCCATTCACCTATTGAAAGGTATCTAGGTTGCTTCTAAGTTCTGGCAATTATGAATAAAGCTTCTGTAAACCTCATTGTGCAGGTTTTTGTATGGATATAAACTTTAAACACATCTAGGTGTATACCAAGGAGTAAAACTGCTAGATTATGTGTCAAGAATATATTTGTAAGGAACCACCAATCTGTCTTCTAAAATGAGTGTAGCGCTTTGCCTTCCCACCAGCAGGATCCCTGTCACTTCACATTTTTGCCAGTATTTAGCTTTGCCTGTGTTCCAGATTTGGGGCATTCTAATATGTGTGTAGGTGTGTCTTCTTGTTTTAATTTGCATTTTCCAAATGACTTATGAAATAGAACACCTTTTCACATGCTTATTTGCCATCTGTATCTCATCTTTGGTGAGGAGTCTGTTAAGGTCTTTGGTCTATTTTTGATTGAGTTGTTTCTTTTATTTTTGTTGAGTTTTAAAAATTCTTTGTGTATGTTAGATAACATTTCTTTATCAGATGTGTCTTTTGCAAGTGTTTTCTCCCCATCTGTGGCCTATCTTTTCATTCTCTTGATGTACTTTTCATCTTTTGCTTACTTCAGTCTACAGTCTGGACAATTCTTATTTACTTTCCAGTTTCTTACTTCTCTCCTTAGCTATTTCTAATCTGGAGTGACATCTATCCATCAGATCCGATATTAATTCATTTTATTATTAGAATTTCTATTTGGTTCCTTTTGAAATCTGCATTCCATATTCCCTGAAAAAGATATTTTTCAAAATTTTCATTTATTTATTTAACCATAGAAATAATAGTTCCTTTACAGTCTCTATGAGGCATTCAAGATATGATTTACAAAATTGGTTATATTATTCTATATGTCTCACTATGATGCCTTCTTTCTACAAGAAGCCTGGTTTTCTTTGCTTATCAGTTCATTCAGTTCAGTCGCTCAGTTGTGTCAGACTCTTTGCGACACCATAAATCGCAGTACGCCAGGCCTCCCTGTCACTAACTCCCATCACTAACTCCCGGAGTTTGCCCAAACTCATGTCCATTGAGTAGGTGATGCATTCCAGCCATCTCATCCTCTGTCATCCCCTTCTCCTCCTGCCCCCAATCCCTCCCAGCATCAGGGTCTTTTCCAATGAGTCAACTCTTCGCATGAGGTGGCCAAAGTATTGGAGTTTCAGCCTCAGCATCAGTCCTTCCAATGAACACCCAGGACTGATCTTTTTCAGGATGGACTGGTTGGTTCTCCTTGCAGTCCACGGGACTCTCAAGAGTCTTCTCCAACACCACAGTTCAAAATCACCAATGCTTTGGTGCTCAGCTTTCTTCACAGTCCAACTCTCACATGCACACATGAACATTGGAAAAACCATAGCCTTGACTAGATGGACCTTTGTTGGCAAAGTAATGTCTCTGTTTTTCAATATGCTATCTAGGTTGGTCATAACTTTCCTTCCAAGGAGTAAGCGTCTTTTAATTTCATGGCTGCAGTCACCATCTGCAGTGATTTTGGAGCCCCCCAAAATAAAGTCTGCCACTGTTTCCACTGTTTCCCCATCTATTTCCCATGAATTGATGGGGCCAGATGCCATG
>NW_011494770.1:787813-803293 GCF_000754665.1 Bison bison bison
TTATTTAGAACCAGTCTGTTGTTCCATGTCCAGTTTTAACTACTGCTTCCTGACCTGCATATAGGTTTCTCAAGAGGCAGGTCAGGTGGCCTGGTATTCCCGTCTCTTTCATAATTTTCCACAGTTTATTGTGATCCACACAAAGGTTGTGGCATAGTCAATAAAGCAGATAGATGTTTTTCTGGAACTCTCTTGCTTTTTCCATGATCCAGTGGATGTTGGCCATTTGATCTCTGGTTCCTCTGCCTTTTGTAAAACCAGCTTGAACATCTGGAAGTTCACGGTTCACATACTGCTGAAGCCTGGCTTGGAGAATTTTGAGCATTACTTTACTAGCGTGTGAGATGACTGCAATTGTGCAGTAGTTTGAGCATTCTTTGGCATTGTCTTTCTTTGTGATTGGAATGAAAACTGACTTTTTCCAGTCCTGTGGCCACTGCTGAGTTGTCCAAATTTGCTGGCATATTGAGTGCAGCACTTTCACAGCATCATCTTTCAGGACTTGAAATAGCTCACCTGGAATGCCATCACCTCCACTAGCTTTGTTCATAGTGATGTTTTCTAAGGCCCACTTGACTTCACATTCCAGGATGTCTGGCTCTAGGTCAGTGATCACACCATCATGATTATCTGGGTCATGAAGATCTTTTTTGTACAGTTCTCCTGTGTATTCTTGCCACCTCTTCTTAATATTTTCTGCTTCTGTTAGGTCCCTACCATTTCTGTCTTTATTGAGCCCATCTTTGCATGAAATATTCCCTTGGTATCTCTAATTTTCTTGAAGAGATCTCTAGTCTTTTCCATTCTGTTGTTTTCCTCTATTTCTTTGCATTGATCGCTGAGGAAGGCTTTCTTATCTCTCCTTGCTATTCATGGAACTCTGCATTATGATGCTTACATCGTTCCTTTCCTCCTTTGCTTTTCGCTTCCAGTCACAGCTATTTGTAAGGTCTCCTCAGACAGCTATTTTGCTTTTTGAATTTCTTTTCCATGGGGCTGGTCTTGATCCCTGTCTCCTGTACCATGAACCTCCATCCATAGTTCATCGGGCACTCTATCTATTAGATCTAGCCCCTTAAATCTATTTCTCACTTCCACTGTATAATCATAAGGGATTATTCTTTGCTTATAGGAGTCATTTATTTTACTTAGGGGTAAAGAACTTTCCTGCCAATGCAGGAGATGTAAGGGTTCGATCCCTGGGTAAGGAAGATCCCGGGAGAAGGAAATTGCAAATCACTCCAGTATTCTTGCCTGGAGAATCCCAGGTACAGAGGAGCTGGTAGGTTACAGTCCTTAGGGTTGCAAAGAGTTAGACACAACTGAAGCAAAATAGCACATAACAAAATATATTATAGGAGTGAATTGTATAAAATATAGGAATAAAAAAGTTAATAGAGTTCACTCTCCCTTCATGAAAGATAATCTTTTGTTTCTGTTAGGGAACTGGAAACGTTACTTGTCTTACTTTAATTTATAGTCAAGGCTTAAGATTGCCTTCAACCTCAGCCTTACACCCTCACAATAAATACAAAGGTGAGCAATGGACAGTTTACTTTACATCTTTCTTTACTCTAAAGGATTATCCCTTTGTGGTCACAGCCTAATATCTCATTTTAGTTTACCAAATAAATTAAAATTATTATATTATCTATTTTATAAGTGAAGTTCTCCACTTTGTAAAGTTTCGGCTTTCATTTTCACTTTTATGTCAATGAGGCGTTTCTACTTCACAGCTCTTTCTGGATAATTGTCCAGTACCCTTAAAATACAAACAACTTTGTTTGCCTTTTCCTTCCCCAAGATTTTGGCCTCAAGTTTCCTCAATATCATCAAAGCTCTTAAGCTAATTTTTAAACTGATTTCATCCAGTTCTTTTAGTTTCCCTAATTAGGAAGGTTGATCTTAGTTACCTGGCCCATCATTGCAGGAAGCCGAATCTGTTTTATGGAAAGATTACTTGCTATAAATATATTCACATGTGTACAATCTATGTTATAGATAAATTGACAGATTTATATAATGTTGGCCTTTATCAGAATTAATGGCAATTATTATTATGCAAACATGAGTTTGATTGGGCAAGAAGAGAAATCACAGATTAGGATATGAAGTTTAACTATGGTGAACTTCAGGCAAATCTCAGAGGACAAAGAGAAGGTTAGATTTTATTAGGTTCTGGGAAGAAGTTAGGGAAGATTGTCCTGAAAAAAATTCACTGGAGGAGAATTAGAGTTCAAAATTTTGGTTCTGAACAATGGTTACAAGTGACAGACAGTTTGTTGTTACTGAGGAATCCAGAAATCTTCTTTCTTCCTGTTGACTATTTATGTTTATATAAGGGGTAGATGTATGAGAGCTCTTCTTTCATAGCTTGCTGACTCCACTTTAAATCAGGTTTCCTTTATCCATTTCACTTTTCCCTTTTTGATCAATATCTTTCTCTGAAAGCATCACTGATCAAGTATCATGTCTTTTTTTTTTTTTTTTTTGAAATCTTTTTTGTCTGTTTGAGTTCCTCTGTGCCAGGAAGGACCTTTTCTGGAAGTCATGTCCCACATGAAGGGGGAGAGAGCAAGTAGAAGTCATAAACTATTGGGGTCACAGGAATGTAGAGGAGGGGTTCTCAGGCATCTTCCATTCTTAACTTTATATTTTGTCAAGGTTGTAAACAATGGAGATTATCTCAAAATGATGAGCTAATGTCGTTCTGTTTGGTGCATTATTTCTGCAGATACCTGACAGGTAAGAGATATAAAATTTTAAAATAATTATATAAGTCATAATTAAAAATAATATTACAAATCTAGTTTGAATAGTTGTCTTGAGAAATGAACCTAGGCTTGAAGTCAGCCAACTGAACAAATCAAAGGACCATGAGGAATCAAGTGAAATTTGTAAGCAGAGTGTTTGTTTCCTAATTTTATGCTATTGAGTTTCTACTTCCTCAAAGAAAATTATCCAAGTTGCTACAGTGTATACACCACCTTGTTCTACTAGGAGGTGAAAGTGAAAGTTAAGTTGCTCAGTTGTGTCCAACTCTTTGTGACCCTGTGGACTGTAGCCCACCAGGGTTCTCCATCCATGGGATTATCCAGGCAAGAATACTGGAGTTGGTTGCCATTTCCTTCTCCAGGGGATCTTCCTGACCCAGGGGTCGAACCCAGTCTCCCGCATTGCAGGCAGACGCTTTAACCTCTGAGCTACCAGGGAAGTTTTGTTCCACTAGGAGGTAGTTAAGGGCAATTTGATTATTTAATATTGCTGAAGCTAAGGAATCTAATGACTTAATGTTGGGCAGCTATTATTGCTTTAGCAGTAAAGTCAGCTATGTTACCTAGAGAGTGGATAGCCAAGCCAAGGAAGGATTAAAGATCTGCCAAAGGAGGAAATTCAGAGTCATAGACCTCGTTAGGTGGTTCATATTTGGTTTTTTGATGTAGGCCTTAGTGGTTGGCCCAGTGATCAACCCAGATCAACTTTGAATGGATAGTGGAGCAACTAGGTATCCTAATAAGTATTGTCCTCCCGTTCACCAACTATCCAGGTATTCATAAGCTCAGGGATGACGTTAAAATCCACAGAAGAAGGTGAAGCCAGACAGGGTGCAGAGGACTTCAGTTAAGTTTGTTTTGTTTATTTAGATGTCTGCTGAAATGGAGTTATTTGCAGTGATCAAGCAAGGATCAGATACAAACCACAAATATTTATATAGATAGTAGATACACTTCTAGAGTAGTCTATGACTTTGGAATATTATGGAAGTAGTGAGCTTTTCTCATGTATAATGGAGATAAAGTTTTAAATGTCCATATGTTCAACATTTACTAGATGCCAAACTCCTATGAATAACTTTGAATAACTTTTTCATGAATAACTTTGGCTATTATTAACATTCCTAGGAATTTCAAAATTGACCCCCATGGAAGCAAAAGAGAATCACCTGTTGAAACCGCTGCCAAAATAATCTAGAAAATTGACTAGAAGTGCCAAATAATTGGCCCCATAAAAGGAAAAACAATATTGAAAATCTAATAACTGTTGGTTGATAAAAAGACAGAGCTCTGCTTTCAGCCAAATAATAATCTAGTCCTTAGAACACCCTAAATTCCTTGTTACTGACTACATGCATTGAAATATTGGTTAACTGATAAATTTATAACAATTATGTATCAATCAGTTCAGTTCAGTTGCTCAGTCATGTCTGACCCTTTGTGACCCATGGACTGCAGCAGGCCAGGCCTCCCTGTCCATTGCCAGCTTCCAGAGTTTCAAATTCATGTCCATTGTGTCAGTGATGCCATCCAACCATCTCATTCCCTGTTGTCCCCTTCTCCTCCTGCCTTCAATCTTTCACAACATCAAGGTCTTTTCAAATGAGTCAGTTCTTTGCAGCAGGTAGCCAAAGTACTTGTATAAATACTGGTGGATAAATATTAATAAAGCCACTATAAGTGCAGCAACAATGCAAAATCAAGCAGAGAGATCAAGATTTTAAAATAGCCATTAGAACTAATATATACATATATGCCATTTTACATGTTGTCTGTACTATAGCTTAAGGAATGTGGTAAATAATTTGAATGACTAATGCAGATGTTGATAAAGAATTTCATGTTTACAATTACATTAGTTTGGTAGAGCCACCATAACAGGCTGAGGGCTTGAAATAATAAAAATTTATTTCTAACAATCTGAAATCTAGAAGTTCAAGATCAAGTTGTCAGCAGGATAGATTTCTTCTTAGGCCTCACTATTTGATCTTCAAATTCTCACTATGTCCTCGTTTCTACTATATGCACATCCCTGGTGAGCCCTAATCTCTTTTCATAGAGATATATACTGGATTAGGGCCTGTGCCAAATGTTTCATTATAACTTAATCACCTCGTTCAAGGCCCCATCTCTAAAGAAAGTCACATTGTGAGATTCTGGAGGTTGGGGCCTCAACATATGATTTGGGGGATGGGCACAATTCAACCCATAACAGATACTTATTTCAGGTATGTCCAGATTTCCTAGAGATCTTATAGTCAGCTAGTTATTCTTTAATCCCTTCTGATGAATAAAAATGATTTCAACTATTGGGCTCAATTCTTGTTCTGGCTTCTGATGGATTATAGCAGAGTCATCTAATTCCTATCATTGTAACTATTCAATTAACAAGGATTGAGAGACCTCTGAAATGATCTTGTAAAAAAGTATCCTGTATCCAATGCATCTTACAAAATGGCCAATATATGGTACCTGAAGAGCATGTATAGAAATTGCCATACTTATTGCTCTTCTTCTTTCCAGGGCATCTTGAAGATTCCTTTCCTGTACCACAGACTTTTATTTTCTTATATTTGGATGACATATTTTGTGTGTCAGACGTGGAGCATACAGATTAAGTATCCTTAACATGTGCTGATATATCCAGATCGCCCTGCAGTATAAGACATTGAGGCAGAGGAGAAACTGTATATCATTATAAGTTCATAGCCTAAAAACCATCCCAACTGAATCAAGTGAACTTCTCATTGCTATATAGTGTATGGTATATTGGCAGTTGAATAAAACTATTAATGGAAAGAATGTATTATATCAGCGTGGCTAGGATTATATAAAAAAATAATTTTAGGTTCAAAGCCTGGATGGGAAAATAAATGTAATTAGAGATTAATATGAATCTGCTGGAATATTCTCATAGTTACTACTATCAGAGACTAAAAGAATGTACAACAATCACTTAAGTATGCATTTGAATCCAGAGGCTTGAACCTGAGAAGTTTACCCTTGTTAGCTTTGATTTTATGAAGGTCAGAGGAGATTTGGGCTGAATTCAAGTACTGAATTCAAGACAAGTCATGCACTAGTTCTTAAAATGAATAATAAGAGTGCATGTCAAGAAGACTTGGCTAGCAAGTGGGAAGAGAAGTATGAAGAGGAAGAAACTTTTCACGTGACAATTATGAGGTAGGAAAATGGACATATAAATTATTTTTTAAATACATAATATGTTAAAATTCTGTCAGTTTGTTGAGGTCACCCTCAAGGGTTTTAAAATTCAGAGAAGAACAATATCCCTCCTCTTTTGGTTAAAGTGTTGGCCAAACATGAAAAGCAAAGTTTACCAGTTGACAAAGTAGTAGAACATATATTCTAGTCCTCTAATTTTTTCTATTATTCTTTGTTATTTTCAAACTTCTCCATGACCTTAATCAATTTACTTAATCCTCCTTTAGCTCATATTCTCTACCAAGCTATAATTATTCCAAATGATCCCTCTGCTTTCTAATTTTCACTTGTAATATTATCAGATACATTCATGTTCTATTATGCATGAAGAATATAGAAAAGTAAACCAACCAAAAATACTTTCAAAGTAAAATATATCATTCCAACTTGCAAGAAGTTCATAGTCAGAAAAGGGAAAAATACAGATCTGTACATATTTTAAAAGAGTCATCCAGGAGAGAACAAGATGGTGGAGGGGTAGGTGGATGTGGAGGACATCTCTCTCCATGGATACATCAGGAATACACCTTCAGACACAGAAGTGCACGCAGAACACCAGCTGAGAGCAGACAGGAGTACCTGACCAGTGGAAAATAATATATAGAACCACGCAAAACTCAGTAGGATGAAGGAACTAGGGGAAAAAATAGGAGTTTAGTAGTACTGGACCTGTCCTTGGCAGCTGTGAGAACTGAAGCAGGGGTCCAATCCCCACACTGGGGCAATTGTCTGAGTCAGAGGAGAAAAATTTAAGGCTGAGAATGAAACATCTGATCTGAGTAAGCCTAAATGGAATGAGACTCAGACAGTCCTTGCCTCAGCCATACATATCCTGGACAGGGATTCAGGTCCCTAGAAGATGCAGTGGCTGGGGGCTGGAGTTTAGGGATTGTGGAGCAATCCCAGTGCAAGGGCTGCTATTGACTGCTGAAAGATGGATCAAGGGGATGTGAGGGAGGAGATGGGTAAGAAATGCCTGTGGAGGAAAGCCAGGCAGCCATGGAAGCAAGGCGATATGGCTGAGTCATACATAAGGGGTGGAACCATCACCATAACCTCTCTCTCTCCACAGGCCAGGATCAACAGCTGGACAATAGAGAGTCTGGCCCATCAAACACCTGACACACTGAACTACTGAGTAGGACCCGACCCAGGGTGTTTCTTTAAGTGACTTGATGCACTGAACTACAGAGTAGGACCCCAGCCTGAGGGCCCCTCTATGAGCTTGATGTGCCAAAGAACAGAAAAGGAACCCAGGGAAGGGAGCCTTCTAACTGCCTGAAGTGGCAGAGCTATGGAGAAAGACTGGCCAAAGAGACCTTCTGATCCTCGACTACAAGAGGCTTGAAAAAAGAGCCTGATAGGGACATATCTCCTACGGTGTAGGCAGTCTGTGTCCTTGCACCCTTGGCGCCACCAGGGTCCCTGCAAACCAAGCAGCTGCACCATCTTCATGCTCAACCCTCAGTGGGGTAGAGTTGCCACAGGCAAAAAAAAAGAAACAAAAAAAAAACCTTGTATCTATGCATGCAAGGTCACTTGAGTTGTGTCCAACTCTTTATGACCTTGTGAACTGTGGCCTGCCAGGGATCTCTGTCAGGCGGGTTCTCCAGGCAAGAATACTGGAGTGTATCGGCCAATATTGGTTGCCATACCCTTCTAGAGCACTATATTTCCTCCTGCCCTAGCCACCAACTCCCCTGAGTACCTGGTGCTGCCAGAACCCCTGCGACCCAAGTAGCTGCACCACCTCCACACCTGGCACTCACTGGGGCAGACCCAAGTCCTCCAGGGCAGCCTCAGGAGCAAACCTCAGTGGACGACCCACATGCAGAGGTGGAAATAAAACCACAATTGAAAACCAGGAGCAGTTTGGCTAAAGAAGACCCAAAACCTTCCCACGAGCTGTACAAGCTGCAGATTAAATCCACATGATCAACTAAGCCGACTCTGTGTCTACGGAATATATAAAATGACATTGAGAGTTCCCACAAAAGAAAGCACAATAGTTCTGATAGCTGTAGACATTGGAGGCAAGAACACACAGAAATAGCACCAGAGTAGAATCTGAGCCAGAGAAGGAAATGGCAACCCACTCCAGTATTCTTGCCTAGAGAATCCTGTGGACAGAGGAGCCTGCTGGGCTGCCGTCTATGGTATCTCACAGAGTTGGAGATGACTGAAATGACTAAGCAGCAGCAGCAGCAGCAGAATCTGAGCTGCCCCCACAGGAGGTCCAGAGACCAGGATAGTGTTGGAGGGCATTCTAGGGAGGTGAGGTGGACTGTGACTCCCAGTGAGGGAAAGGACTCTGAGAGCAGTGACTCAATAAAAACATTTATTATTCTTATATTTTGACTAGTTCTGTAGATTCTTTTGGTTTTTTTGCCCATCCCCCCCTACACCACTGTAGTTGATGATTTTATTGACACTATGAAATCTAATTAAGCTTTTGAGTTTTCAGACTTTTTGTTATTATAAACCTCGACCTCTACATTGGGCTTTTGTAGTTCTGTGGAGTTTTCTTTTTTTGTTTGTTTTTTTTAATTTTAATTTTAATTTTTTTATTTTAATTTTTTAAAGATATATTATTATTTTTATACATTTATCTCTTGCTTTCTTTACTGTTCTGTTCCCCTTGCAGTTAATCTTTAATGTATATAAATCTTCTTTATCTATCTCTATTTAACTTTGCATATCTATTCTTTCTTTCTTCTCACCAAACTTGTTAGTTTTTCATTGCTTTTTTCCCCACTTGGCACCTTGCTTTAGTTTTGTTTTTCAGATTGTGCTTTAGTTAGTTTTGTTCTTAACTGGTAGATATAATATTTGGTTTCCTTTGTTTAACGGGTCAATTATTGTACTTTATTTTTGTTGGACTGTTTATATTTTGCTTATGGGTATATATGTATATGTGTATATTCCATTATTTTCATTATTATTTGCCTGATTTTGTAACAGCCATTTGTCTGGGGCTAATGCCATAATCAACCATTTGTGGAATCTTCCTTCCTGAGCACGGATCAAGCACTGAGCCTTTGGAGTGGAAGCACTGACTCCAAGGCCCTAGACTACCAGAGAACTAACCCTAGGGAATATCAAACACTGAGAACTCACAATAAGGAAACCATTTGAATACAAAACCCGGCATCACCCAACCACCAGTAGCTCCTGTGCAGGATGCCTCATCTAAACAACAAACAAAACAAAAATATAAACCAAATCATCAGCAGACAGGATTACCACCTCCCTTAGCCTTGTCCATCAAAAGAAAAACAAACAAACAAACAAAAATAAACTCAGCACAAATCTCGCCCTATATGAAGCTTACACAAGCCACTTGACTGGGCTTAGGAGGGCAGAAACCAAAAGGAAGAAAGAATTCAGCCTTGAAGCCTGGGAAAAGAAGACCTCAGAAGCAGTAAGTTTAAAAAAAATAATAATGAAAAGGCAGAGAAATACTACACAAATGAAGGAACAAACTAGAAAAACAGAAGTCTAAATAAATGAAGTGGAATTAGGCAAACTACCTGAAAAAGTATTCAGAATAATGATAATAAGGATGATCAAAAACCTTGAAAACAAAATGGAGAAAATGCAAGGATCAATTAACAAAGACCTAGAAGAATTAAAGAATAAACATACAGAGACAAGCAACACAATTACTGAAATAAAAAATACTCTCTAAGGAATCAATAGTAGAATATCTGAGGCAGAAGAACAAGGATACACACAGCAATGGGAGGCTCAGGGTCCTCTCACACCACAAATTTGTTCTTGGCTAAGGAGTTGCTCTTGGTGGCTGTGGCTGTGTGGGCCTGGTACCCAATGATGGTCTTTGTGGAGAGGCCCAGGTGCTCTTTGTAGACACGCCCAATGTGTAGCACACCCTCCTGGTTCTCTGCCTCCCGTGTCCACACAGCAACCTTGTCCCCCTTGGCTCAGATGTTGATGATGGCTCCACACACTTCCTGGCTGTGCTCCCTAAAGCTCTCCCCGATGAGACACAGCAGTGTCTCCAGCCACAGGTGGTCCAGCTCAATGTGACGCTGCTGCTTGGTGAGGCTGACCAGCCAGCGGCCACCCCGCTTATTCCTGCTGTTTTCCCACATGGGCTTAATGCCATCCTTGAACAGGGTGTAGTCACAGCCAGAAGAGAGCTTACTGGCCAGCTGGATATTATTATATATCGCCCAGAAGTCCTCCATGGTGTTGAACTTGGTGACTCGATGCAGGTTGTTCTGCCAAGATGTTCAGCTGCGGTCATTCTTGAAGAACCACAGAGCCCACCTATTGAGCAGTGGGTGTAAGTCCAGCTTTCCCTCCTCCGGGGCCTTCCTCAGAGCCTCCTCTCCCATGCACGGCCCTGTGGCTGCCTCTTCCTCCTCTTTCTCATCCTCTTTCTTCCACTTTTGGATCCCATCCTCAGCCTCTTCAGCAGGGTGGGTGGCAGCCATGCTGTAGCCTGGGCTCCATGGGCACCCAGTCCTCCTTGTAAGCTAGAAGGCAAAATGGTGGAAATGACTTCTGAAGAGCAGAAGTAGGTAAAAAGAATGAAAAGAACTGAGGATAGTCTCAGAGACCTCTGGGACAATATTAAATGCACAAACATTCGAATTATAGGGGTACCAGAAGAAGAAGAGAAAAAGAAAGGTTATAAGGAAATTTTTGAAGAGATTGTAGTTGAAAATTTCCCCAACATGGAAAAGGAAATAGTCCAAGTCCAAGAGACACAGAGTCCCATATAGAATAAACCCAAGGAGAAACACACCAAGAAACATACTAATCAAACTAACAAAGACTAAACACAAAGAAAGATTAAAAACATCAAGGGAAAAGCAACAAGTAACATACAAGGGAAACCCCATACATTTAACAGCTGATCTTTCAGCAGAAACTCTGCAGGCCAGAAGAGAATGTCACAATGTTTAAAGTACTCAAAGGGAAAAATCTACAACAAAGATTACTGTACCTAGCAAGTATCTCACTCAAAATTGATGGAGAAATAAAAAGTATTTCAGACAAGCAAAAGTTAAGAGAATTCAGTACCACCAAACCAGCTTTATAACAAATGTTAAAGGGATTTACATAGTCAAGAAATACAAGAGAAGCAAAAGATCTACAAAATCAGCCCCAAACAATTAAACAAAAGTCACAATAGGAACATATATATCAATAATTACTTTAAATGTAAATGGATTAAATGCACCAAAAAAAGACTAGACTGGCTGAATGGATACAAAAACAAGATCCATATATATGCTGTCTACCAAAAACCCACTTCAGACCTAAAGACACATATAGACTGAAAGTGAGAGGATGAAAAAATATATTCCATGCAAACAGGAAGCAAAAGAAAGCTGGAGTAGCAATCCTCATATCAGACAAAATAGACATTATTTATGCACCCAACATAGGAGCACCTCAATATATAAGACAAACACTAACAGACATAAAAGGAGAGGCTGACAGCAACACAATAATAGTAGGTGATTTTAATACCCCACTCACAACAAAGGACAGGTCATCAAAATAGAAAATTAATAAGGAAACACAAGTCTTACATGATACATTAGATGAGATGGATCTCATTGATATCTTCAGAACATTCCATCCAAATGCAGAAGAATACACCTTCTTCTCAAGTGCACATGGAACATTCTCAAGGATAGACCACATCTTGGGTCACAAATCAAACCTCAGTAAATTTAAGAAAACTTAACTTGTATTTAGCATCTTCTCCAACCACAATGCTATGAGACTAGATATCAATTACAAAAAAAACCTGTAAAAAACACAAGCACATGGAGATTAATCAATACATTTCTAAATAACCAACAGGTTACTGATGAAATCAAAAGGGAAATAAAAAAATTTCTAGAAAAAAATGACAATGAAAACATGACAACTCAAAACCTATGGGATACAGCATAAGCAGTTCTAAGAGGGAAGTTTATAGCAATACAATCCTACCTCAAGAAACAAGAAAAACATTGAATGGACAACCTAATTTACACCTAAAACAATTGGAAAAAGGAGAACAGGAAAAACCCAAAATTAGTAGAAGGAAAGAAATCATAAAGATCTGAGCAGAAATAAATGAAAAAGAAATGAAAGAAATAATAGTAAAGATTAATAAACTAAAAGCTGGTTCTTTGAGAAGATAAACAAAATTGACAAACCTTTAGCGAGATTCATCAAGACAAAGGAGAGAAGAATCAAATCAAGAAAACTAGAAAGGAAAAAGAAGAGGTTACAAGAGACAATGCAGAAATACAAAGGATTATAAGAGACTATTATGAACAATTATATGGCAATAAAATGGATAACCTGGAAGAAACGGACAGATTCTTAGAAAAGTTCAGTCTTCCAAGACTGAAACAGGAAGAAATAGAAATTATGAACAACTCAATTACAAGCACTGAAATTGAAGATGTGATCTAAAATCTCCCAAAAAACAAAAGCTCAGGACCAGATGGCTTAAGCCTATACTTCTAAAACTATTTCAAAAAATTGCAGAGGAAGGAATCCTTCCAAATTCATTCTATGAGGCCACCATCACCCTGATACCAAAACCAGACAAAGACAACACAAAAAAAGAAAACTATAGGCCAATATCACTGATGAACATTGATGCAAAAATCCTCAACATAATTTTAGCAAACAGAATTCAACAACACACCAAAAAGCTCATACACCATGATCAAGTTGGGTTTCTTCCTGGGATGCAAGAATTCTTCAATATATGCAAATAAATAAATGTCATACACCATATTAACAAATTGAAAAATAAAAACCATATGACAATCTCAATAGATGCAGAAAAAACCTTTGACAAAATTCAGCCCCCATTATTGATTAAAACTCTTCAAAAAATGGGCATAGAAGGAACCTGCCTCAACACAATAAAGGCTATACATGATAAGCCTACAGCAAACACTATTCTCAGTGGTGAAAAACTGAAAGCATTCCCTCTAAGATCAGGAATAAGACAAAGGTGTCCACTTTCACCACTATCATTCAACATAGTTTGGAAGTCCTAGCTACAGTAATCAGAGAAGAAAAAGAAATAAAGGAATCCATATCAGAAAAGAAGAAGTAAAGCTCTCACTGTTTGCAGATGACATGATACTGTAATAGAAAACCCTAAAGATAGTATCAGAAATTACTAGAACTAATCAGTGAATTTAGCAAAATTGCAGGATACAAAGTCAATACACAGAAATCACTTGCATTTCTGTATACTAACAATGAAACATCAGAAAGGGAAATTAAGGAATTAATCCTATTCACCATTGTAACAAAAATTATATATTTAAGAATAAACTTACCTGAGAGGACAAAAGAACTGTACACAGAAAATTATAAGACACTGATGAAAGAAATCAAAGACAACATAAACAGATGAGGAAATATTTTATGTACCTGGGTAGAAGAATCAATATTGTGAAAATGACTATACTACCAAATTCAATCTACAGATTCAATGCAATCCCTATCAAATTACCAATGGCTTTTTTTCACAGAACTAGAACAAAAAATTTCACAATTCATATGGAAACACAAAAGACCCTGAATAGCCAAAGAAGTATTGAGAAAGAAGAATGGAGCTGGAGGAATCAATCTTCATGACTTCCAATTATACTATAAAGCTACAGTCATCAAGACAGGATGGTACTGGCACAGAAACAGAAATACAGACCAATGGAATAAGATAGAAAGTCCAGAAACTAACTCATGCATTGATGGGTACCTTATTTTTGACAAAGGAGGCAAGAATATACAATGAGGCAAAGACAGCCATTTCAATAAATGATGCTGAGAAAACTGGACAGCTACATGTAAAAGAATGAAATTAGAACACTTCCTAACACCATACACAAAGATAAACTCAAAATGGATTAAAGACCTAAATGTAAGACCAGAAACTATAAAACCCTTAGTGGAAATATAGATAGAACACTCAATGACATAAATCAAAGCAAGATCCTCTATGACCCACCTCCTAGAGTAACGGAAATAAAAACAAAAGTAAACAAGTGGGACCTGAATAAAATTAAAAGCTTTTGCACAGCAAAAGAAACTATAAGCAAGGTGAAAAGATAACCTTCAGAATGAGAGAAAATAATAGCAAATGTAACAACTGACAAAGGATTAATTTCAAAAATATACGAGCAGCCCATACAACTCAAAACCAGAAAAACAAAAAACCCTATCAATAAGTGGGGGAAAGACCTAACAGATGTAAAAGAAGACATACAGATGGCTGACAAACACATGAAAAGATGCTTATCATCGCTCATTAGTAGAGAATTGCAAATCAAAACTACAATGAGATATCACCTCACACTGGTCAGAATGGCCAACATCAAAAAGTCTACAAAGAATAAATTCTGGAGAGGGTGTGGAGAAAAAGAAGGCTCTTGCACTGTTGGTGGGAATGTAAATTGATACAGCCACTGTGGAAGATGGTATGGAGATTCCTTAAAAACCTAGGAATAATTAACAAATTGAAAAATAAAAGCCATATGATTATCTCAATAGATGCAGAGAAAGCCTTTGACAAAATTCAACATCCATTTATGATAAAAAGTCTCCAGAAGTCAGAAATAGAAGGAACATACCTCAACATAATAAAAGCTATATATGACAAACCCACAGCAAACATTATCCTCAATGGTGAAAAATTGAAAGCATTTCCCTTAAAGTCAGGAACAAGACAAGGGTGCCCACTTTCACCACTATTATTCAACATAGTTTTGGAAGTTTTGGCCACAGCAATCAGAGCAGAAAAAGAAATAAAAGGAATCCAAATTGGAAAAGAAGAAGTAAAATTCTCACTGTTTACAGATGACATGATCCACTACATAGAAAACCCTAAAGACTCCACCAGAAAATTACTAGAGCTAATCAATGAATATAGTAAAGTTGCAGGATATATAATCAACACACAGAAATCCCTTGCATTCTCATACACTAATAATGAGAAAGTAAAGAGAGAAATTAAGGAAACAATTCCATTCACCATTGCAATGAAAAGAATAAAATACTTAGGAATATACCTACCTAAAGAAAATAAAGACCTATATATAGAAAACTATAAAACACTGGGGAAAAAATCAAAGAAGACACTAATAGATGGAGAAATATACCCTGTTCATGGATCAGAAGAATCAATATAGTGAAAATGAGTATACTACCCAAAGCAATCAAGCTACCAACAGTATTTTTCACAGAGCTAGAACAAATAACTTCACAATTTGTATGAAAGTACAAAAAACCTCGAATAGCCAAAGGGATCTTGAGAAAGAAGAATGGAACTGGAGGAATCAACCTGCCTGACTTCAGTCTCCACTATAAAGCCACAGTCATCAAGAAAGTATGGTACTGGCACAAAGACAGAAATATTGATCAATGGAACAAAATAGAGAGCCCAGAGATAAATCCATGCACCTATGGACAACTTATTTTTGACAAAGGA
>NW_011494770.1:803635-805361 GCF_000754665.1 Bison bison bison
CAATTCCAGAAAAACAAACGACCCAATCAAAAAATGGGCCAAAGAACTAAATAGACATTTCTCCAAAGAAAACATCCAGATGGCTAACAAATACATGAAAAGATGCTCAACATCACTCATTATCAGAGAAATGAAAATCAAAACCACAATGAGGTACCATTTCATGCCAGTCAGAATGGCTGCTCTCCAAAAGTATACAAGCAATAAATGCTGAAGAGGGTGTGGAAAAAAAGGGAACTCTCTTACACTGTTGGTGGGAATGCAAACTAGTACAGCCACTATGGAGAACAGTGTAGAGATTCATTAAAAAACAGGAAATAGAACTGCCATATTACCCAGCAATCCCACTGCTGGGCATACACACTGAGGAAACCAGAAGGGAAAGAGACACGTGTATCCCAACTGTTCATCACAGTACTGTTTATAATAGCCAGGACATGGAAGCAACCTAGATGTCCATCAGCAGATGAATGGATAAGAAAGCTGTGGTACATATACACAATGGAGTATTACTCAGCCATTAAAAAAAATGCATTTGAATCAGTTCTAATGAGGTGGGTATAACTGGAGCCTATTATACAGAGTGAAGTAAGCCAGAAAGAAAAACACCAATACAGTACACTAACACACATTTTTATGGAATTTAGAAAGATGGTAATGATAACTCTGTATGTGAGATAGCAAAAGAGACACAGATGTATAGAAGAGTCTTTTGGACTCTCTGGGAGAGAGCGAGGGTGGGATGATTTGGGAGAATGGCACTGAAACGTATAATATCATACGTGAAACAAATCACCAGTCCAGGTTTGACGCATGATACATGACGCTCGGGGCTTTTGCACTGGGATGACCCAGAGGGATGGTACAGGGAGGGAGGTGGGAGGGGGATTCAAGATGGGGAACATGTATACACCCGTGGTGGATTCATGTTGATGTATGGCAAAACCAATACAATATTGTAAAGTAATTAGCTTCCAATTAAAATAAATACATTTATATTTTAAAAAACCTAGGACTAAAACCACCATATGACCCAGTAATCCCACCCCTAGACATATATCCTGAGGAAATCAAATTTGAAAAAGAAACATGATCCCATTGTTCAGTGCAGCACTATTTACCAGAGCTAGGATATGGAAGCAACCTAGATGTCCATGATAGATGAATGGATAAAGAAGTTTTGGTACATATACATGATGCAATATTACTCAGCTGTAAAAATGGAATCTATTATAATCAGTTCTAATGAGGTAGATGAACCTAGAACCTATTATACAGAGTGAAGTAAGTCAGAAAGAGAAAGAGAAATATTGTATTCTAATGCATGTAAATGGAACCCAGAAAAATGGTACTGAAGAATTTATTTACAGGGCAGCAGTGGAGAAACAGACATACAAAATAGACTTATGGACATAGGGAGAGGGGAGGAGAGGGTGAGACGTATGGAGAGAGTAACATGGAAACTTATATTCAGTTCAGTTCAGTTCAGTTCAGTCGCTCAGTCAGGTCCGACTCTTGGCGACCCCATGAATCACAGGACGCCAGGCCTCCTTGTCCATCACCAGCTCCTGGAGTTCACTCAGACTCACATCCATCAAGTCAGTGATGCCATGCAGCCATCTCATCCTCTGTCGTCCCCTTTTCCTCCTGCCCCTAATCCCTCCCAGCATTAGAATCTTTTCCAATAAGTCAGCTCTTCACATGAGGTGGACAAAGTACTGGTGTT
>NW_011494770.1:805653-806074 GCF_000754665.1 Bison bison bison
TTTTTTTTTTTTTTTTGGAAGTTCCTCTTCACTTTCTGCCATAAAGGTGGTGTCATCTGCATATCTGAGGTGATTGATATTTCTCCCAGCAAACTTGATTCCAGGTCTTGCTTCTTCCAGCCTAGCGTTTCTCATGATGCACTCTGCATATAAGTTAAATAAGCAGGGTGACAACATACAGCCTTGATGTACTCCTTTTCCTTTTTGGAACCAGTCTGTTGTTCCATGTCCAGTTCTAACTATTGCTTCCTGACCTGCATATAGATTTCTCAAGAGGTCAGGTGGTCTGGTATTCCCATCTCTTTCAGAATTTTCTGCAGTTTATTGTGATCCACACAGTCAAAGGCTTTGGCATAGTCAATAAAGCAGAAATAGATGTTTTTCTGGAACTCTCTTGCTTTTTTGATGATCCAGCAGATGT
>NW_011494770.1:806174-807824 GCF_000754665.1 Bison bison bison
CAAATTTGCTGGCATATTGAGTGCAGCACTTTCACAGCATCATCTTTCAGGATTTGAAATAGCTCACCTGGAATTCCATCATCTCCACTAGCTTTGTTCGTAATGATGCTTCCTAAGGCCCACTTGACTTCACATTCCAGGATGTCTGGCTCTAGGTCAGTGATCACACCATCGTGATTATCTTATCTTGGAAGATCTTTTTCGTACAGTTCTTTTGTGTATTCTTGCCACCTCTTCTTAATATCTTCTGCTTCTGTTAGGTCCATACCATTTCAGTCCTTTATCGAGCCCATCTTTGCATGAAATGTTCTCTTGGTATCTCTAATTTTCTTGAAGAGTTTTCTAGTCTTTCCCATTCTGTTGTTTTCCTCTATTTCTTTGCATTGATTGCTGAGGAAGTCTTTCTTATCTCTTCTTGCTATTCTTTGGAACTCTGCATTCAGATGCTTATATCTTTCCTTTTCTCCATGGCTTTTCCCTTCTCTTCACACCTATTTGTAAGGCCTCCTCAGACAGCCATTTTGCTTTTTTGCATCTTTTCCATGGGGCTGGTCTTGATCCCTGTCTCCTGTACAGTGTCATGAACCTACGTCCATAGTTCATCAGGCACTCTATCTATCAGATCTACTCCCTTAAATCTATTTCTCATTTCTACTGTATTATCATAAGGGATTTGATTTAGGTCATACCTGAATGGTCTAGGGGTTTTCCCTACTTTCTTCAATTTAGGTCTGAATTTGGCAATACGGAGCTCATGATCTGATCCACAGTCAGCTCCCGGTCTTGTTTTTGCTGACTGTATAGAGCTTCTCCATCTTTGGCTGCAAAGAATATAATCAATCTGATTTCGGTGTTGACCATCTGGTGATGTCCATGTGTAGAATCTTCTCTTGTGTTGTTGGAAGAGGGTGTTTGCTATGACCAGTGCATTCTCTTGGCAAAACTCTATTAGCCTTTGCCCTGCCTCATTCCGTATTCTAAGGCCAAATTTGCCTGTTCTTCCAGGTGTTTCTTGACTTCCTACTTTTGCATTCCAGTCCCCTATAACAAAAAGGACATCTTTTTTGGGTGTTAGTTCTAAAAGGTCTTGTAGGTCTTCATAGAACAGTTCAACTTCAGCTTCTTCAGCATTACTGGTTGGGGCATAGACTTGGATTACTGTGATATTGAATGGTTTGCCTTGGAAACGAACAGAGATCATTCTGTTGTTTTTGAGATTGCATCCAAGTACTGCATTTCGGATTCTTTTGTTGACCATGATGGCTACTCCATTTCTTCTGAGGGATTCCTGCCCACAGTAGTAGATATAATGGTCATCTGAGTTAAATTCACCCATTCCTGTCCATTTTAGTTCACTGATTCCTAGAATGTCGATGTTCACTCTTGCCATCTCCTGTTTGACCACTTCCAATTTGCTTTGATTCATGGACCTATAATTCCAGGTTCCTGGGCAATATGGTCTTTACAGCATGGGACCTTGCTTCTATCACTAGTCACATCCACAACTGGGTATTGTTTTTGTTTTGACTCCATCCCTTCATTCTTTCTGGAGTTATTTCTCCATTCATCCCTAGTAGCATATTGGGCACCTACTGACCTGGGGAGTTCCTCTTTCAGTATCCTATCATTTTGCCTTTTCATACTGTTCAT
>NW_011494770.1:807924-808305 GCF_000754665.1 Bison bison bison
GAATACTGAAGTGGCTTGCCATTCCCTTCTCCAGTGGACCACATTCTGTCAGACCTCTTCACCATGACCCACCCATCTTGGGTGGCCCCACAGGGCACGGCTTAGCTTCATTGAGTTAGACAAGGCTGTGGTCCTAATGTGATTAGATTGACTAGTTTTCTGTGATTATGGTTTCAGTGTGTCTGCCCTCTGATGCCCTCTTGCAACACCTACCGTCCTACTTGGGTTTCTCTTATCTTGCACGTGGTATCTCTACATGGCTGTTCCAGCAAAGCACAGCCGCTGCTCCTTACCTTGGATGAGAGGTATCTCCTCACCACCGTCCCTCCTGACCTTGAACATGAAGTAGCTCCTCTAGGCCCTCCTGCGCTCGCGCAGCCA
>NW_011494770.1:808405-812482 GCF_000754665.1 Bison bison bison
CAGGTAGCTCCTCCTGGCCACTGCCCCTGACCTCAGACGTGAGGTATCTCCTCTCAGCTGCTCCTGCACTGTCGCAGCCTGACACTCTCAGCCGCTGCCCCAACCTCAGACATGGGGTAGCTCCTCTGGGCTGTTCCTGCGCGGTCACTGCCTGGCACTCTCGGCCACTTCCCTTGACCTCGGATGTGGGGTAGCTCCTCTTGGCTGCGCTTGTGTGTCGTCACGGTATGTAAAATAGATAGCCAACAGGAATTTGCTATATGTCTCAGGAAACTCAAACATGGGCTCTGTATCAACCTAGAGGGGTGGGATGGGGAGCAAGATGAGAGGGAGTTTCAAAAGGGAGGGGATATATGTATACCTATGGCTGATTCATGTTGAGGTTTGACAGAAAACAGCAAAATTTTGTAAAGCAATTATCCTTCAATTAGAAAATAAATTAATTAAAAAAAAAAGACTAAGAGGCATTCAACAAGGAAGTGTGAAACAGAGACATTTTCAGCCCAATTTCAAATGAAATTTTCTTGATCTGTTTATTGGCTGTTTTTTCTTTGCATTGTTTACATATTATGCTAATTTATTGACATCTTATTATGTCATACAATCTCCTCCATATTTCTCCTTAGTATGCAGAACAACCATGAAGACAGGTATTATTTCCATTTTGTAAATGAGGGACTGAATTCTAGAAAGCTTAGTTAAATTACTTAAATTCACTTCACCACAACTGTTCTAAATAATAAATAAATAAAAACATGAAAACGAGAAACAGTGTCTACAACTTGCTTCTTAATGCTTTGGTTAGATTTTTGTGGCCTTACTTTCTGTTTGGCAAGTGCTAAACATGTATAAAGTCAAATACTTTGAGTCAGCTCAAATTATTTAAAGAATTAGACCATACCTTTTCAATATTTTAAAATGAATGAATGGAGTTGAATTGACATAAACAAATCCATAGTTTCTACCTTCTGTCCCTCAAATTGGAACTCTCTCTTTCTCTATCCTATATATTATTTGTACAAGGATGAAAAAAAGAGAAAGGAAAGAGTAATTTTATAATTTTATTTCTTTATATTTTTGGTTGTGCTTGGGTCTTCATTGCTCTAAGAACTTTTCTCTAGTTGTGGCGAGCAGGGGGCTATGCTTCAGTTATGCTGCATGGGCTTCTCATTGCAATGGCTTCTCTTATTGTGGAGCATGGACTCTGGGCATGCAAGCTTCAGTAATTGCAGCTTCCGGGCTCTAGAGCACAGGCTCAGTAGTTATGGCACATGAGCTTAGCTGCTTTGTGGTGGATGGGGTCTTGCCGGACCAGGGATCAAACCCGTGTCTACTGAATTGTCAAGCAGATTCTTTACCACTAAGCCACCAGGGAAGATCTGAAACTCAGTAATTTTAGAATGACATGTATTTGTTAACTATGGGTACACACTTTCCAAGACCAGGTTTTTTCCAGAAGTTAAATAAATATGTAATTAGATAGTTTCGTATTCCTAATGTCTAACAAGGTGTTGTAGATTCTCCTTAAATGTTTACTGGCTTGATTCAATGTCAATAGAAGGCTAAAAGGAGATGCCAAGGTGTAGAAAAACACAAATACAAGTAAGGGAGACATGTGCATGCATATGATAATAGTTTCCACATACTGTAAACACCAAGCTTCCCAGGTGGTGCTAGTGCTAAAGAACTCGCCTGCCAGTGCAGGAGACATAGGAGACAAGGGTTCAATATTCTTGCCTGGAGAATCTCACGGATAGAGGAGTCTGGTGAGCTAAAGTCCATAGGGTCGCAAAGAGTTGGACACAACTGAAGCAATTCAGCATGCACACACCGAATACCATACAGAAAGCAGCTTGTTCTAAATGCGAACTGAAGCTAATCTCACCATCACAACCACTCTTTCTTATTTTCAACTCAGTCAAGCGGCTTTCAAAGGCAAGAGGAGCTTTGCAGCTCCCAGGGAGGAAGCATGCAGTCATAACTTCCTAGCATAGTGGTCTAACTACACTGAGCTTCTGACAAACTCCAGACCATTCCCGCACCAAACAAGCATTTGGTAGGGGGAGTGGGAGCAAAAGCTGAATGTACCCTGATCTCTGCATCAGCCTCTGGACTCCCTTGCTGTGGCCCCAAGCCTACTGTAGAATTCAGATAGTTCCTTCTTCTCCCCTTATATAGACAATGGCACAGTTTCAAAAATAGTCTGTGCTTTTTTAGGCCTTTAAAGACATCATCAATCATTGTCTTCTATGGTAACACTTCAATTACCCAGGAGGAAAAAAAAAAAAAAAAAACAGTAGCCATGGAAGTGATATCCTAATGTGCTGAAAATCCCACGAAAAAAGGGCACCGTTTGCATATTAGCCATGTAAGCAACATAAGAACTGTGATGAACCATTAATAAGCCTCTCTTGTGCTTTCTAAGTATTCAGGAAATGTGCCGCCTGACAGGCTAGATCTTTATAGGATTAGCTTAATGGTTTGTTACTTTCTGCCTTGCTTGCCACCCTTCTGCCTTTTTCATGCTGAACAGTATTGTACTGAGTATGCTGTGTGGCCATACAAGCCCAGTGTTTCTCCATGATAAGCACCCCTATTTTAGGCACTTAACAGCTCATCCATGTTAAATGACAGCCAGCAAAAATGAAGCCCTAGAGTCATCACCCTCTTTACACATCTTGCCCATTTCTTACTGCAGGATGGTTTCGAATTGGCCACTCCCAGGTGGTCACCCGGAATAATAAATGCCCAGGGGCACAGCCCCCTCCTCTCCACACTGTTTGTAGCACTGGGAAAGGAGCACATGCTCATCGTGATGTCAGCTTGGAGATGCATACAGGTGCAGCTTGTTTGAGAGCAACTTCTGTGAGGCCAAGGGGTTCCAACATGAGTAAGGAAGAAACACCATAGGACAAAAAATGTTTTTAACACAATGAGGTTCCTATATGACCCACTTCTGCTGCAAAGAAATGTATGGGCATTTATTATTAAAACAAGTTATTTTTCTATAGCTTCTTATGCAAGCAAAAAAAAATATTCGGTATCTATGGAAAAAGGTTAATGGAGGTTTTGAATATTTAATGAATACGAAATATTAAGAGGGCAGATTTCATCTATTACTACTTTTATTGATACATTTGTGCAGACCCACAGAATATACACAGTGGCATTATTTGCAATATGAAAGGTTTCCCATTGCCATAAACTTGTAATTAGAGTTTTCAGATTATTATCTGTGACTGCTTTATGATAAGTACACCAATTCCCTTGACACATTTGAGGTACCTACTGCCTGCACCACTGACTTTATGAAGGTACACAATATGTGAATATCATGGGATTTAAACTTGTTTTATATTCCAGGCAAAACCCTCATATATATACCACCACAAAATCACATCAGATTGCTCTTTACTCCTGAACACACATACACCCATTATTTATAGCACTTCAGGGGTTCTTTTTCAATTGTTTTAATTTGCCTCAAGGGGTTGATAATGGGATAAAGAGCTTTTCACTGCTCATCACATGTTATGAACCTAGTTTGAGTCTTTAATGACCACTAATGCTGACTTTGAAAACTTTGTTGTCTGCAATCCATTTTTTCCTTTGAACTGCTAGTGTTTTAAACAACCTGTTTTTTGAATAATATGTTTTTCACGGTAATGACATTTTGAATTTAATGATTGGCTAGAAAATTGGATAGTGATGATTTGCTGTATTTTAGACCTTTATGATTTACCTTCTTAAAATTGTAAAATTAGGGAAAGATTTAATTCACATCATATAGCATGCATATCATGGAGATCAATTTACTAGACAAAGCTAACCACAGCTCAGTATCTATTCAAACACCAAGTACTATGAACAAGCTTGCTGCTGCTGCTGCTGCTGCTGCTAAGTCACTTCAGTCGTGTTCGACTCTGTGCAACCCCATAGACAGCAGCTTAGTTCCCTGCTGCTGCTGCTGCTCCTGCTAAGTCGCTTCAGTCGTGTCTGACTACTAAAAATTAAAGTACTAAAGTGAAAGTGGGACTTCCCTGGTGGCTCAGACAGTAAAGCATCTGTCTACAATGC